>NW_027470699.1:30000-34056 GCF_051020765.1 Lasioglossum baleicum | reverse complement strand
TTATAATGGTCTGGGAACGCTAGGAAAAAAGTTTACTCTTGGCGGTTGGACTTAGAAAAATTTCGCTCGGTCGGAGTTGCTCGCAATGCGCCCGGAACATTATTCTGAGTTTATTCGATAAATATTCATCCTAAAGCTTTGATACTTGATATTTATTGTTAGAATGCGTTATTATACAATGATCTAATATTTATAATGGTCTGGGAACGCTAGGAAAAAAGTTTACTCTTGGCGGTTGGACTTAGAAAAATTTCGCTCGGTCGGAGTTGCTCGCAATGCGCCCGGAACATTATTCTGAGTTTATTCGATAAATATTCATCCTAAAGCTTTGATACTTGATATTTATTGTTAGAATGCGTTATTATACAATGATCTAATATTTATAATGGTCTGGGAACGCTAGGAAAAAAGTTTACTCTTGGCGGTTGGACTTAGAAAAATTTCGCTCGGTCGGAGTTGCTCGCAATGCGCCCGGAACATTATTCTGAGTTTATTCGATAAATATTCATCCTAAAGCTTTGATACTTGATATTTATTGTTAGAATGCGTTATTATACAATGATCTAATATTTATAATGGTCTGGGAACGCTAGGAAAAAAGTTTACTCTTGGCGGTTGGACTTAGAAAAATTTCGCTCGGTCGGAGTTGCTCGCAATGCGCCCGGAACATTATTCTGAGTTTATTCGATAAATATTCATCCTAGAGCTTTGATACTTGATATTTATTGTTAGAATGCGTTATTATACAATGATCTAATATTTATAATGGTCTGGGAACGCTAGGAAAAAAGTTTACTCTTGGCGGTTGGACTTAGAAAAATTTCGCTCGGTCGGAGTTGCTCGCAATGCGCCCGGAACATTATTCTGAGTTTATTCGATAAATATTCATCCTAAAGCTTTGATACTTGATATTTATTGTTAGAATGCGTTATTATACAATGATCTAATATTTATAATGGTCTGGGAACGCTAGGAAAAAAGTTTACTCTTGGCGGTTGGACTTAGAAAAATTTCGCTCGGTCGGAGTTGCTCGCAATGCGCCCGGAACATTATTCTGAGTTTATTCGATAAATATTCATCCTAGAGCTTTGATACTTGATATTTATTGTTAGAATGCGTTGTTATACAATGATCTAATATTTATAATGGTCCGGGAACGCTAGGAAAAAAGTTTACTCTTGGCGGTTGGACTTAGAAAAATTTCGCTCGGTCGGAGTTGCTCGCAATGCGCCCGGAACATTATTCTGAGTTTATTCGATAAATATTCATCCTAGAGCTTTGATACTTGATATTTATTGTTAGAATGCGTTGTTATACAATGATCTAATATTTATAATGGTCTGGGAACGCTAGGAAAAAAGTTTACTCTTGGCGGTTGGACTTAGAAAAATTTCGCTCGGTCGGAGTTGCTCGCAATGCGCCCGGAACATTATTCTGAGTTTATTCGATGAATATTCATCCTAAAGCTTTGACACTTGATATTTATTGTTAGAATGCGTTATTATACAATGATCTAATATTTATAATGGTCTGGGAACGCTAGGAAAAAAGTTTACTCTTGGCGGTTGGACTTAGAAAAATTTCGCTCGGTCGGAGTTGCTCGCAATGCGCCCGGAACATTATTCTGAGTTTATTCGATAAATATTCATCCTAAAGCTTTGATACTTGATATTTATTGTTAGAATGCGTTATTATACAATGATCTAATATTTATAATGGTCTGGGAACGCTAGGAAAAAAGTTTACTCTTGGCGGTTGGACTTAGAAAAATTTCGCTCGGTCGGAGTTGCTCGCAATGCGCCCGGAACATTATTCTGAGTTTATTCGATAAATATTCATCCTAGAGCTTTGATACTTGATATTTATTGTTAGAATGCGTTGTTATACAATGATCTAATATTTATAATGGTCTGGGAACGCTAGGAAAAAAGTTTACTCTTGGCGGTTGGACTTAGAAAAATTTCGCTCGGTCGGAGTTGCTCGCAATGCGCCCGGAACATTATTCTGAGTTTATTCGATAAATATTCATCCTAAAGCTTTGATACTTGATATTTATTGTTAGAATGCGTTATTATACAATGATCTAATATTTATAATGGTCTGGGAACGCTAGGAAAAAAGTTTACTCTTGGCGGTTGGACTTAGAAAAATTTCGCTCGGTCGGAGTTGCTCGCAATGCGCCCGGAACATTATTCTGAGTTTATTCGATAAATATTCATCCTAAAGCTTTGATACTTGATATTTATTGTTAGAATGCGTTATTATACAATGATCTAATATTTATAATGGTCTGGGAACGCTAGAAAAAAAGTTTACTCTTGGCGGTTGGACTTAGAAAAATTTCGCTCGGTCGGAGTTGCTCGCAATGCGCCCGGAACATTATTCTGAGTTTATTCGATAAATATTCATCCTAAAGCTTTGATACTTGATATTTATTGTTAGAATGCGTTATTATACAATGATCTAATATTTATAATGGTCTGGGAACGCTAGGAAAAAAGTTTACTCTTGGCGGTTGGACTTGGAAAAATTTCGCTTCGGTCGGAGTTGCACGCAATGCGCCCGGAACATTATTCTGAGTTTATTCGATAAATATTCATCCTAGAGCTTTGATACTTGATATTTATTGTTAGAATGCTTTATTATACAATGATCTAATATTTATAATGGTCTAGATACGATAGAAAGATAAGTTTACTCTTGGCGGTTGGACTTGAAAAATGTTCAAAGTGCCGAGATAGTATATGAAAAGTTGAATATTTTGTGTTAAATATCCTGGAAATATAAATATTTATTGTGTTGTACAAAAAAATTTTTCATGCAAAAATTTTTCTAAGTCCCAACAGCCCCGCCGGACGGGCTGTTGCCGCGGCGGTTTGCACCCATAAGCGCGCGTGCTATTCACCGCGCGGCGCCGGCGTCCTTGCCGGCCGTTCGGTATCCTTAAGAGACTCGACGGTTCGGCGAGTCGGGCGGTTCAGCGCGCGCTTGGGGCTATTCTACGATCTCGGTCGAGAAGCAGTTCACGGCGCCTCGAGACTTCGGTCTCGACTGTTTCGTTCCGTACTTCGTTTAGAACTTTTCTCTACACAGCATTGCCACGGGTCGGTGTCTAAGACCGAATGGCCCTTATGTGGCGAGCCTCCCATCGAGGAGGTTGGTGACTTGTATGCACTGATGTGTATACTCGTACTAACTGAGCATCAACTCTTCTATCCGAGCTAAAAGTTTGAGATAGTTATGGAAAGATGTTTGAGAGAAACTAAAACTAGAAAGAAGTCAAACTTCTTGTTTGCAGAGAAACGAAAAGTAAATAAAATGAGGTTGGCTTTCGGAGGGGCATTGTTACACCCAGAGCCCAGCATGCGTCCTGTCCGCGCTTCCTCGGCACTTGTGTCGATTGTCCAGCGCCCGTGGTTACGTGCTACGTGGGATACTCGTGCTACCAGATGTTAGCTCAACCTGAGAACGCAAGGAAATATAAGAATTTGTTCTCGAGAGAAACCCAAAAGGGAAATATTAAACATGAATTTTATGCACTACACGTAATGATTTGTGATGTTATGAGAAAAATATAAACCGAGAACGCAGGAATATCTGGCAAATGAATTTGTTCGAGGTTAAGAAAGAAAGGAAAAGAAGGAAGGTGGCAATATGATATAAACTCGTTCGAAAGGTTCTCTGAGAATTCGAACGAGTAAAAATGAATTTATACAAAACTTAAGAGAGAAGAGAGATTGAGGGAGGAATATGATATAAACTCGTTCGAAAGGTTCTCTGAGAATTCGAACGAGTAAAAATGAATTTATACAAAACTATAAGAGAGAAGAGATTGAGGGAGGAATATGATATAAACTCGTTCGAAAGGTTCTCTGAGAATTCGAACGAGTAAAAATGAATTTATACAAAACTATAAGAGAGAAGAGATTGAGGGAGGAATATGATATAAACTCGTTCGAAAGGTTCTCTGAGAATTCGAACGAGTAAAAAGGAATTTTTATACAAAACTATAAGAGAGTGTCGTCGACCTGTCTCTGAAAGAGCTGGCGACGAAAA
>NW_027470699.1:7500-15000 GCF_051020765.1 Lasioglossum baleicum | reverse complement strand
TGGCGGTCGGAGCAATATTTCACAAAAACTGGAGCAATACGCGTCCGAGAGCTTTGAAACTCGAGAAACATTGATGACAAGCGGTATCGTGCGTGGATATAACGATTAAAGTCGTGCGGGAGCTCGGGGAGAAAAGTTTACTCTTGGCGGTTGGACTTAGAAAAATTTCGCTCGAGCTCCTTCGCACGGCGATCCGACCCGCCTCGGCGCGCGAACGATTCGTTCGAGCGGCCGAGCAAGCGATGCGCTCCGAACATTATTCTCAGTTTATTCGATAAATACTCATCCGAGCGCTTTCATACTTGATATTTGTCTTCGAAATGCTTTACCACACGATGATCTAATATTTATAATTGTCCGAGTAAGCCGGAAAGATAAGTTTACTCTTGGCGGTCGGAGCAATATTTCACAAAAACTGGAGCAATACGCGTCCGAGAGCTTTGAAACTCGAGAAATATTGATGACAAGCGGTATCGTGCGTGGATATAACGATTAAAGTCGTGCGAGAGCTCGGGGAGAAAAGTTTACTCTTGGCGGTTGGACTTAGAAAAATTTCGCTCGAGCTCCTTCGCACGGCGATACGACGCGCCTCGGCGCGCGAACGATTCGTTCGAGCGGCCGAGCAAGCGATGCGCTCCGAACATTATTCTCAGTTTATTCGATAAATACTCATCCGAGCGCTTTCATACTTGATATTTGTCTTCGAAATGCTTTACCACACGATGATCTAATATTTATAATTGTCCGAGTAAGCCGGAAAGATAAGTTTACTCTTGGCGGTCGGAGCAATATTTCACAAAAACTGGAGCAATACGCGTCCGAGAGCTTTGAAACTCGAGAAACATTGATGACAAGCGGTATCGTGCGTGGATATAACGATTAAAGTCGTGCGGGAGCTCGGGGAGAAAAGTTTACTCTTGGCGGTTGGACTTAGAAAAATTTCGCTCGAGCTCCTTCGCACGGCGATCCGACCCGCCTCGGCGCGCGAACGATTCGTTCGAGCGGCCGAGCAAGCGATGCGCTCCGAACATTATTCTCAGTTTATTCGATAAATACTCATCCGAGCGCTTTCATACTTGATATTTGTCTTCGAAATGCTTTACCACACGATGATCTAATATTTATAATTGTCCGAGTAAGCCGGAAAGATAAGTTTACTCTTGGCGGTCGGAGCAATATTTCACAAAAACTGGAGCAATACGCGTCCGAGAGCTTTGAAACTCGAATAACATTGATGACAAGCGGTATCGTGCGTGGATATAACGATTAAAGTCGTGCGGGAGCTCGGGGAGAAAAGTTTACTCTTGGCGGTTGGACTTAGAAAAATTTCGCTCGAGCTCCTTCGCACGGCGATCCGACCCGCCTCGGCGCGCGAACGATTCGTTCGAGCGGCCGAGCAAGCGATGCGCTCCGAACATTATTCTCAGTTTATTCGATAAATACTCATCCGAGCGCTTTCATACTTGATATTTGTCTTCGAAATGCTTTACCACACGATGATCTAATATTTATAATTGTCCGAGTAAGCCGGAAAGATAAGTTTACTCTTGGCGGTCGGAGCAATATTTCACAAAAACTGGAGCAATACGCGTCCGAGAGCTTTGAAACTCGAGAAATATTGATGACAAGCGGTATCGTGCGTGGATATAACGATTAAAGTCGTGCGGGAGCTCGGGGAGAAAAGTTTACTCTTGGCGGTTGGACTTAGAAAAATTTCGCTCGAGCTCCTTCGCACGGCGATACGACGCGCCTCGGCGCGCGAACGATTCGTTCGAGCGGCCGAGCAAGCGATGCGCTCCGAACATTATTCTCAGTTTATTCGATAAATACTCATCCGAGCGCTTTCATACTTGATATTTGTCTTCGAAATGCTTTACCACACGATGATCTAATATTTATAATTGTCCGAGTAAGCCGGAAAGATAAGTTTACTCTTGGCGGTCGGAGCAATATTTCACAAAAACTGGAGCAATACGCGTCCGAGAGCTTTGAAACTCGAGAAACATTGATGACAAGCGGTATCGTGCGTGGATATAACGATTAAAGTCGTGCGGGAGCTCGGGGAGAAAAGTTTACTCTTGGCGGTTGGACTTAGAAAAATTTCGCTCGAGCTCCTTCGCACGGCGATCCGACCCGCCTCGGCGCGCGAACGATTCGTTCGAGCGGCCGAGCAAGCGATGCGCTCCGAACATTATTCTCAGTTTATTCGATAAATACTCATCCGAGCGCTTTCATACTTGATATTTGTCTTCGAAATGCTTTACCACACGATGATCTAATATTTATAATTGTCCGAGTAAGCCGGAAAGATAAGTTTACTCTTGGCGGTCGGAGCAATATTTCACAAAAACTGGAGCAATACGCGTCCGAGAGCTTTGAAACTCGAGAAATATTGATGACAAGCGGTATCGTGCGTGGATATAACGATTAAAGTCGTGCGGGAGCTCGGGGAGAAAAGTTTACTCTTGGCGGTTGGACTTAGAAAAATTTAGCTCGAGCTCCTTCGCACGGCGATCCGACCCGCCTCGGCGCGCGAACGATTCGTTCGAGCGGCCGAGCAAGCGATGCGCTCCGAACATTATTCTCAGTTTATTCGATAAATACTCATCCGAGCGCTTTCATACTTGATATTTGTCTTCGAAATGCTTTACCACACGATGATCTAATATTTATAATTGTCCGAGTAAGCCGGAAAGATAAGTTTACTCTTGGCGGTCGGAGCAATATTTCACAAAAACTGGAGCAATACGCGTTCGAGAGCTTTGAAACTCGAGAAATATTGATGACAAGCGGTATCGTGCGTGGATATAACGATTAAAGTCGTGCGGGAGCTCGGGGAGAAAAGTTTACTCTTGGCGGTTGGACTTAGAAAAATTTCGCTCGAGCTCCTTCGCAGGGCGATCCGACGCGCCTCGGCGCGCGAACGATTCGTTCGAGCGGCCGAGCAAGCGATGCGCTCCGAACATTATTCTCAGTTTATTCGATAAATACTCATCCGAGCGCTTTCATACTTGATATTTGTCTTCAAAATGCTTTACCACACGATGATCTAATATTTATAATTGTCTGGGAACGCTAGGAAAAAAGTTTACTCTTGGCGGTTGGACTTTGAAAAATTTCGCTCGGTCGGAGTTGCTCGCAATGCGCCCGGAACATTATTCTGAGTTTATTCGATAAATATTCATCCTAGAGCTTCGATACTTGATATTTATTGTTAGAATGCGTTATTATACAATGATCTAATATTTATAATGGTCTGGGAACGCTAGGAAAAAAGTTTACTCTTGGCGGTTGGACTTAGAAAAATTTCGCTCGGTCGGAGTTGCTCGCAATGCGCCCGGAACATTATTCTGAGTTTATTCGATAAATATTCATCCTAGAGCTTCGATACTTGATATTTATTGTTAGAATGCGTTATTATACAATGATCTAATATTTATAATGGTCTGGGAACGCTAGGAAAAAAGTTTACTCTTGGCGGTTGGACTTAGAAAAATTTCGCTCGGTCGGAGTTGCTCGCAATGCGCCCGGAACATTATTCTGAGTTTATTCGATAAATATTCATCCTAAAGCTTTGATACTTGATATTTATTGTTAGAATGCGTTATTATACAATGATCTAATATTTATAATGGTCTGGGAACGCTAGGAAAAAAGTTTACTCTTGGCGGTTGGACTTAGAAAAATTTCGCTCGGTCGGAGTTGCTCGCAATGCGCCCGGAACATTATTCTGAGTTTATTCGATAAATATTCATCCTAGAGCTTTGATACTTGATATTTATTGTTAGAATGCGTTGTTATACAATGATCTAATATTTATAATGGTCTGGGAACGCTAGGAAAAAAGTTTACTCTTGGCGGTTGGACTTAGAAAAATTTCGCTCGGTCGGAGTTGCTCGTAATGCGCCCGGAACATTATTCTGAGTTTATTCGATGAATATTCATCCTAAAGCTTTGACACTTGATATTTATTGTTAGAATGCGTTATTATACAATGATCTAATATTTATAATGGTCTGGGAACGCTAGGAAAAAAGTTTACTCTTGGCGGTTGGACTTAGAAAAATTTCGCTCGGTCGGAGTTGCTCGCAATGCGCCCGGAACATTATTCTGAGTTTATTCGATAAATATTCATCCTAAAGCTTTGATACTTGATATTTATTGTTAGAATGCGTTATTATACAATGATCTAATATTTATAATGGTCTGGGAACGCTAGGAAAAAAGTTTACTCTTGGCGGTTGGACTTAGAAAAATTTCGCTCGGTCGGAGTTGCTCGCAATGCGCCCGGAACATTATTCTGAGTTTATTCGATAAATATTCATCCTAGAGCTTTGATACTTGATATTTATTGTTAGAATGCGTTGTTATACAATGATCTAATATTTATAATGGTCTGGGAACGCTAGGAAAAAAGTTTACTCTTGGCGGTTGGACTTAGAAAAATTTCGCTCGGTCGGAGTTGCTCGCAATGCGCCCGGAACATTATTCTGAGTTTATTCGATAAATATTCATCCTAAAGCTTTGACACTTGATATTTATTGTTAGAATGCGTTATTATACAATGATCTAATATTTATAATGGTCTGGGAACGCTAGGAAAAAAGTTTACTCTTGGCGGTTGGACTTAGAAAAATTTCGCTCGGTCGGAGTTGCTCGCAATGCGCCCGGAACATTATTCTGAGTTTATTCGATAAATATTCATCCTAAAGCTTTGATACTTGATATTTATTGTTAGAATGCGTTATTATACAATGATCTAATATTTATAATGGTCTGGGAACGCTAGGAAAAAAGTTTACTCTTGGCGGTTGGACTTAGAAAAATTTCGCTCGGTCGGAGTTGCTCGCAATGCGCCCGGAACATTATTCTGAGTTTATTCGATAAATATTCATCCTAAAGCTTTGATACTTGATATTTATTGTTAGAATGCGTTATTATACAATGATCTAATATTTATAATGGTCTGGGAACGCTAGGAAAAAAGTTTACTCTTGGCGGTTGGACTTAGAAAAATTTCGCTCGGTCGGAGTTGCTCGCAATGCGCCCGGAACATTATTCTGAGTTTATTCGATAAATATTCATCCTAAAGCTTTGATACTTGATATTTATTGTTAGAATGCGTTATTATACAATGATCTAATATTTATAATGGTCTGGGAACGCTAGGAAAAAAGTTTACTCTTGGCGGTTGGACTTAGAAAAATTTCGCTCGGTCGGAGTTGCTCGCAATGCGCCCGGAACATTATTCTGAGTTTATTCGATAAATATTCATCCTAGAGCTTTGATACTTGATATTTATTGTTAGAATGCGTTATTATACAATGATCTAATATTTATAATGGTCTGGGAACGCTAGGAAAAAAGTTTACTCTTGGCGGTTGGACTTAGAAAAATTTCGCTCGGTCGGAGTTGCTCGCAATGCGCCCGGAACATTATTCTGAGTTTATTCGATAAATATTCATCCTAAAGCTTTGATACTTGATATTTATTGTTAGAATGCGTTATTATACAATGATCTAATATTTATAATGGTCTGGGAACGCTAGGAAAAAAGTTTACTCTTGGCGGTTGGACTTAGAAAAATTTCGCTCGGTCGGAGTTGCTCGCAATGCGCCCGGAACATTATTCTGAGTTTATTCGATAAATATTCATCCTAGAGCTTTGATACTTGATATTTATTGTTAGAATGCGTTGTTATACAATGATCTAATATTTATAATGGTCCGGGAACGCTAGGAAAAAAGTTTACTCTTGGCGGTTGGACTTAGAAAAATTTCGCTCGGTCGGAGTTGCTCGCAATGCGCCCGGAACATTATTCTGAGTTTATTCGATAAATATTCATCCTAGAGCTTTGATACTTGATATTTATTGTTAGAATGCGTTGTTATACAATGATCTAATATTTATAATGGTCTGGGAACGCTAGGAAAAAAGTTTACTCTTGGCGGTTGGACTTAGAAAAATTTCGCTCGGTCGGAGTTGCTCGCAATGCGCCCGGAACATTATTCTGAGTTTATTCGATGAATATTCATCCTAAAGCTTTGACACTTGATATTTATTGTTAGAATGCGTTATTATACAATGATCTAATATTTATAATGGTCTGGGAACGCTAGGAAAAAAGTTTACTCTTGGCGGTTGGACTTAGAAAAATTTCGCTCGGTCGGAGTTGCTCGCAATGCGCCCGGAACATTATTCTGAGTTTATTCGATAAATATTCATCCTAAAGCTTTGATACTTGATATTTATTGTTAGAATGCGTTATTATACAATGATCTAATATTTATAATGGTCTGGGAACGCTAGGAAAAAAGTTTACTCTTGGCGGTTGGACTTAGAAAAATTTCGCTCGGTCGGAGTTGCTCGCAATGCGCCCGGAACATTATTCTGAGTTTATTCGATAAATATTCATCCTAGAGCTTTGATACTTGATATTTATTGTTAGAATGCGTTGTTATACAATGATCTAATATTTATAATGGTCTGGGAACGCTAGGAAAAAAGTTTACTCTTGGCGGTTGGACTTAGAAAAATTTCGCTCGGTCGGAGTTGCTCGCAATGCGCCCGGAACATTATTCTGAGTTTATTCGATAAATATTCATCCTAAAGCTTTGATACTTGATATTTATTGTTAGAATGCGTTATTATACAATGATCTAATATTTATAATGGTCTGGGAACGCTAGGAAAAAAGTTTACTCTTGGCGGTTGGACTTAGAAAAATTTCGCTCGGTCGGAGTTGCTCGCAATGCGCCCGGAACATTATTCTGAGTTTATTCGATAAATATTCATCCTAAAGCTTTGATACTTGATATTTATTGTTAGAATGCGTTATTATACAATGATCTAATATTTATAATGGTCTGGGAACGCTAGAAAAAAAGTTTACTCTTGGCGGTTGGACTTAGAAAAATTTCGCTCGGTCGGAGTTGCTCGCAATGCGCCCGGAACATTATTCTGAGTTTATTCGATAAATATTCATCCTAAAGCTTTGATACTTGATATTTATTGTTAGAATGCGTTATTATACAATGATCTAATATTTATAATGGTCTGGGAACGCTAGGAAAAAAGTTTACTCTTGGCGGTTGGACTTGGAAAAATTTCGCTTCGGTCGGAGTTGCACGCAATGCGCCCGGAACATTATTCTGAGTTTATTCGATAAATATTCATCCTAGAGCTTTGATACTTGATATTTATTGTTAGAATGCTTTATTATACAATGATCTAATATTTATAATGGTCTAGATACGATAGAAAGATAAGTTTACTCTTGGCGGTTGGACTTGAAAAATGTTCAAAGTGCCGAGATAGTATATGAAAAGTTGAATATTTTGTGTTAAATATCCTGGAAATATAAATATTTATTGTGTTGTACAAAAAAATTTTTCATGCAAAAATTTTTCTAAGTCCCAACAGCCCCGCCGGACGGGCTGTTGCCGCGGCGGTTTGCACCCATAAGCGCGCGTGCTATTCACCGCGCGGCGCCGGCGTCCT
>NW_027470699.1:0-2500 GCF_051020765.1 Lasioglossum baleicum | reverse complement strand
AAATGAAATGGAAGTGAAGAGGAGAGGAATATTATTACATCTCTGGATCCAGTATCGGGTTGTCTTACGATCCCCGTCGTTTTCAGAGAATATATATTCATCTCCGCGTTTTCCACGTTAACGGTTTTTCAATGTACTGTTCGCCCGGCCGTCGGATACGTGTTGCGTATCTGACGGTTTTTTTTTTCCGTTTCCACGGACGACGATAGTGTCGTCCTTAAAACGACGCCTGAACGAATCTCCTTCGCGCGCTGGTTGGAGCGTTCAGGTACAATGCGTTCTTACGAACCGCAGAACAAGAGACATATACATATATTGATTTGTAAATCAAAAATATATACGATTACCCTGAACGGTGGATCACTTGGCTCGTGGGTCGATGAAGAACGCAGCTAATTGCGCGTCAACGTGTGAACTGCAGGACACATGAACATCGACATTTCGAACGCACATTGCGGTCCACGGATACAATTCCTGGACCACGCCTGGCTGAGGGTCGTTTACGTAACCATAAACTGCTTGCGTTGCTCTTGTAAGTCCCCGCCGTCGCTTACCTCTCCAAATATATTTTTGGAGGGCGCCAAAGAGCGTTTCGGAGTCGGGTTGCAAAGATGCTACGTACGAGCGAATGATGGGCGTTTCGTCGGCGTTTGTCGCGGTTCTGTGAAAATTGCCAATTTTTGCATTGCGTCTTATAAACACATACAAATATATATATATATCTAGTTTCCACGAGAGGCGAAGTAGGGATTGGTATTTCTTACGTTCGGACTTGCGTGAGTGTTTTTACGGTGTCGTGAGTCGTATTGAAAATACGACCGCCCGTAAGGCACCGCTTCGACGAGGATCTCCAAATCTCTCACCTTCTCTGCGAAACGATTCGCCTTGCGGAAAGAAGCGTTTCCACTCATGAACATTTAACGCGCTCCCGACGTCGCCTGAAATGATGCGTATATACGAAAGAGGTATATTTACAAGAGTCTCGCGAGACTACAGAGATGGACACACAAATTATAAAAGAAAGAAAGAATACTGTGTGGCACACAGAGTGTGTGTGGTGTGGCAATGTTAAGCCCCAGGGAGAGAATATGCCTGTGCGTGGATGAGTTTCTTAACTCTACGTTATAATTGCCATACGGCGGAGGGTCGTCGTTGCCGGCGATTTCGACAAACACACATTCCTTTTCGAGTCTTCGAGGGAAGAGACGAAAGAGATCTCTCGTTCTATCGCGAACGCTTTGATGATCGATGGACAGCGGAGCAAAGCGCAGCAATGTGCGGGATGGAGCACGTCGTACTTGATCGGGTCGGAATTATTCCCCGTCGTCGACGTGTCCTCGCTAATCTGTGCGATTGCCATTCCATCGCCACGTTCGCGTTGAATCGTATTGATGACGGCCTATGTGCGTCTTGAGATCTTACTCTCTTTCTCTCGTGTCTCTAATTTGGTTTTGTGTTTGATCGATGATAAATCGTTTCGTGCGCAACGTTTCTGTACCCCCGTGGTTTTTGGTTCAATTATACAAGAAGTAGAGAGAAAAAGAAATCCCACCGGGTTATATGTATTATTATTTTTTTTTTTATAATAATATGTATACTCCTCTATTGGCGAGGCTTATTTCGAACTTGATTGTCACACGACGCAAAAGACACACTTGTGTGTTCACGCACGGAACAGCACCGCGGAGAGAGAAAAGGTATATCCAATGATGAAAACCTTTATGTCGGTCGCCCCATGTCTTTTCTTTTCTTCATTGTCGATTCGTGCGGAACCGCGCGATCTGTCGGTCGTCCAGTCCCCGAAAGTTCTTTTCGACGGACGTTAAAGTTAACCGGCCAGATCGTCTAGCGAGAGTTTCCGATCGACGAGAGATGAAGAAAGAATTATATTGACACTTTGGTGTGGCGCATAAGGCATATATCGGTTTTTTGTTTACCTTTTTCTCTCTTCTGTCGTGTAGTGTTGTTTCGTTTTCTTTTTTTTTCTTTTTTTTTTGTGCTTTGTACGTTTTCGCGAGTACTACTTTTACGCTCTTTCGGCCGAAACACACAAAATTTTGTATCACGTACGACGACCTCAGAGTAGGCGAGATTACCCGCTGAATTTAAGCATATTACTAAGCGGAGGAAAAGAAACTAACAAGGATTTCCTTAGTAGCGGCGAGCGAACAGGAATTAGCCCAGCACTGAATCCCGCGGTTCTGCCGTTGGGAAATGTAGTGTTCAGGAGGGTCAATTTATCCCGAGACGTCGAACCGCGTCCAAGTCCATCTTGAATGGGGCCATTTACCCGTAGAGGGTGCCAGGCCCGTAGCGACTGGTACGCGTTTCGGGAGGACCTCTCCTTAGAGTCGGGTTGCTTGAGAGTGCAGCCCTAAGTGGGTGGTAAACTCCATCTAAGGCTAAATATGACCACGAGACCGATAGCGAACAAGTACCGTGAGGGAAAGTTGAAAAGAACTTTGAAGAGAGAGTTCAAGAGTACGTGAAACCGTTCAGG
>NW_027470698.1:0-34056 GCF_051020765.1 Lasioglossum baleicum | reverse complement strand
ATAACGCATAACGCATAACGCATAACGCATAACGCATAACGCATAACGCATAACGCATAACGCATAACGCACAACGCACAACGCACAACGCACAACGCATAACGCATAACGCATAACGCATAACGCATAACGCATAACGCATAACGCATAACGCATAACGCATAACGCATAACGCATAACGCATAACGCATAACGCATAACGCATAACGCATAACGCATAACGCATAACGCATAACGCATAACGCATAACGCATAACGCATAACGCATAACGCATAACGCATAACGCATAACGCATAACGCATAACGCATAACGCATAACGCATAACGCATAACGCATAACGCATAACGCATAACGCATACCGCATAACGCATAACGCATAACGCATAACGCATAACGCATAACGCATAACGCATAACGCATAACGCATAACGCATAACGCATAACGCATAACGCATAACGCATAACGCATAACGCATAACGCATAACGCATAACGCATAACGCATAACGCAGAACGCATAACGCATAACGCATAACGCATAACGCATAACGCATAACGCATAACGCATAACGCATAACGCACAACGCACAACGCACAACGCACAACGCACAACGCATAACGCATAACGCATAACGCATAACGCATAACGCATAACGCATAACGCATAACGCATAACGCATAACGCATAACGCATAACGCATAACGCATAACGCATAACGCATAACGCATAACGCATAACGCATAACGCATAACGCATAACGCATAACGCATAACGCATAACGCATAACGCATAACGCATAACGCATAACGCATAACGCATAACGCATAACGCATAACGCATAACGCATAACGCATAACGCATAACGCATAACGCATAACGCATAACGCATAACGCATAACGCATAACGCATAACGCATAACGCATAACGCATAACGCATAACGCATAACGCATAACGCATAACGCATAACGCATAACGCATAACGCATAACGCATAACGCATAACGCATAACGCATAACGCATAACGCATAACGCATAACGCATAACGCATAACGCATAACGCATAACGCATAACGCATAACGCATAACGCATAACGCACAACGCATAACGCAGAGCCCATAACACATAACGCATAACCCATAACGCATATCGCATAACTCATAACGCATAACGCACAACGCAGAGCCCATAACGCATAACGCATAACGCATAACGCATAACGCAAATCCATAACACATAACGCATAACGCATAACGCATAACGCAAATCCATAACACATAACGCATAACGCACAACGCATAACGCATAACGCATATCGCATAACGCATAACGCCTAACTCATATCCTACAACGCACAACGCACAACGCATAACGCATACCGCATAACGCATAACGCATAACGCACAACGCACAACGCAAATCCATAACACATAACGCATAACGCATAACGCATAACGCATAACGCATAACGCATAACGCATAACGCATAACGCATAACGCATAACGCATAACGCATAACGCATAACGCATAACGCATAACGCATAACGCATAACGCATAACGCATAACGCATAACGCATAACGCATAACGCATAACGCATAACGCATAACGCATAACGCATAACGCATAATGCATAACGCACAACGCACAACGCACAACGCATAACGCATAACGCATAACGCATAACGCATAACGCATAACGCATAACGCATAACGCATAACGCATAACGCATAACGCATAACGCATAACGCATAACGCATAACGCATAACGCATAACGCATAACGCATAACGCATAACGCATAACGCATAACGCATAACGCATAACGCATAACGCATAACGCATAACGCATAACGCATAACGCATAACGCATAACGCATAACGCATAACGCATAACGCATAACGCATAACGCATAACGCATAACGCATAACGCATAACGCATAACGCATAACGCATAACGCATAACGCATAACGCATAACGCATAACGCATAACGCATAACGCATAACGCATAACGCACAACGCACAACGCACAACGCACAACGCATAACGCATACCGCATAACGCATAACGCATAACGCATAACGCATAACGCATAACGCATAACGCATAACGCACAACGCACAACGCACAACGCACAACGCATAACGCATACCGCATAACGCATAACGCATAACGCACAACGCACAACGCAAATCCATAACACATAACGCATAACGCATAACGCATAACGCATAACGCATAACGCATAACGCATAACGCATAACGCATAACGCATAACGCATAACGCATAACGCATAACGCATAACGCATAACGCATAACGCATAACGCATAACGCATAACGCATAACGCATAACGCATAACGCATAACGCATAACGCATAACGCATAACGCACAACGCACAACGCACAACGCATAACGCATAACGCATAACGCATAACGCATAACGCATAACGCATAACGCATAACGCAAACGCATAACGCATAACGCATAACGCATAACGCATAACGCATAACGCATAACGCATAACGCATAACGCATAACGCATAACGCATAACGCAAACGCATAACGCATAACGCATAACGCATAACGCATAACGCATAACGCATAACGCACAACGCACAACGCAAATCCATAACACATAACGCATAACGCATAACGCATAACGCATAACGCATAACGCATAACGCATAACGCATAACGCATAACGCATAACGCATAACGCATAACGCATAACGCATAACGCATAACGCATAACGCATAACGCATAACGCATAACGCATAACGCATAACGCATAACGCATAACGCATAACGCATAACGCATAACGCATAACGCATAACGCATAACGCATAACGCATAACGCATAACGCACAACGCACAACGCATAACGCAAACGCATAACGCATAACGTATAACGCACAACGCACAACGCACAACGCACAACGCACAACGCACAACGCATAACGCATAACGCATAACGCATAACGCATAACGCATAACGCATAACGCACAACGCACAACGCATAACGCAAACGCATAACGCATAACGCATAACGCATAACGCATAACGCATAACGCATAACGCATAACGCATAACGCATAACGCATAACGCATAACGCATAACGCATAACGCATAACGCATAACGCATAACGCATAACGCATAACGCATAACGCATAACGCATAACGCATAACGCATAACGCATAACGCATAACGCATAACGCATAACGCATAACGCATAACGCATAACGCATAACGCATAACGCATAACGCATAACGCATAACGCATAACGCATAACGCATAACGCATAACGCATAACGCATAACGCATAACGCATAACGCATAACGCATAACGCATAACGCATAACGCATAACGCATAACGCATAACGCATAACGCATAACGCATAACGCATAACGCATAACGCATAACGCATAACGCATAACGCATAACGCATAACGCATAACGCATAACGCATAAAGCATAACGGATAACGCATAACGCATAACGCACAACGCATAACGCAGAGCCCATAACACATAACGCATAACCCATAACGCATATCGCATAACGCATAACGCATAACGCATAACGCATAAAGCATAACGCATAACGCATAACGCACAACGCACAACGCACAACGCACAACGCACAACGCACAACGCATAACGCATAACGCATAACGCATAACGCATAACGCATAACGCATAACGCATAACGCATAACGCATAACGCATAACGCATAACGCATAACGCATAACGCATAACGCATAACGCATAACGCATAACGCATAACGCATAACGCATAACGCATAACGCATAACGCATAACGCATAACGCATAACGCATAACGCATAACGCATAACCCATAACGCATATCGCATAACGCATAACGCATAACGCATAACGCATAAAGCATAACGCATAACGCATAACGCATAACGCATAACGCACAACGCACAACGCATAACGCAAACGCATAACGCATAACGCATAACGCATAACGCATAACGCATAACGCATAACGCATAACGCATAACGCATAACGCATAACGCATAACGCATAACGCATAACGCATAACGCATAACGCATAACGCATAACGCATAACGCATAACGCATAACGCATAACGCATAACGCATAACGCATAACGCATAACGCATAACGCATAACGCATAACGCATAACGCATAACGCATAACGCATAACGCATAACGCATAACGCATAACGCATAACGCATAACGCATAACGCATAACGCATAACGCATAACGCATAACGCATAACGCATAACGCATAACGCATAACGCATAACGCATAACGCATAACGCATAACGCATAACGCATAACGCATAACGCATAACGCATAACGCATAACGCATAACGCATAACGCATAACGCATAACGCATAACGCATAACGCATAACGCATAACGCATAACGCATAACGCATAACGCATAACGCATAACGCATAACGCATAACGCATAACGCATAACGCATAACGCATAACGCATAACGCATAACGCATAACGCATAACGCATAACGCATAACGCATAAAGCATAACGCATAACGCATAACGCACAACGCACAACGCACAACGCACAACGCACAACGCACAACGCATAACGCATAACGGATAACGCATAACGCATAACGCACAACGCATAACGCAGAGCCCATAACACATAACGCATAACCCATAACGCATATCGCATAACTCATAACGCATAACGCACAACGCAGAGCCCATAACGCATAACGCATAACGCATAACGCATAACGCATAAGGCACAACGCATAACGCATAACGCATAACGCAAATCCATAACACATAACGCATAACGCATAACGCATAACGCATAACGCATAACACATAACGCATAACGCATAACGCATAACGCATAACGCATAACGCATAACGCATAACGCATAACGCATAACGCATAACGCATAACGCATAACGCATAACGCATAACGCATAACGCATAACGCATAACGCATAACGCATAACGCATAACGCATAACGCATAACGCATAACGCATAACGCATAACGCATAACGCATAACGCATAACGCATAACGCATAACGCATAACGCATAACGCATAACGCATAACGCATAACGCATAACGCATAACGCATAACGCATAACGCATAACGCATAACGCATAACGCATAACGCATAACGCATAACGCATAACGCATAACGCATAACGCATAACGCATAACGCATAACGCATAACGCATAACGCATAACGCATAACGCATAACGCATAACGCATAACGCATAACGCATAACGCATAACGCATAACGCATAACGCATAACGCATAACGCATAACGCATAACGCATAACGCATAACGCATAACGCATAACGCATAACGCATAACGCATAACGCATAACGCATAACGCATAACGCATAACGCATAACGCATAACGCATAACGCATAACGCATAAAGCATAACGCATAACGCATAACGCACAACGCACAACGCACAACGCACAACGCACAACGCATAACGCATAACGCATAACGCATAACGCATAACGCACAACGCATAACGCAGAGCCCATAACACATAACGCATAACCCATAACGCATATCGCATAACTCATAACGCATAACGCACAACGCAGAGCCCATAACGCATAACGCATAACGCATAACGCATAACGCATAAGGCACAACGCATAACGCATAACGCATAACGCAAATCCATAACACATAACGCATAACGCATAACGCATAACGCATAACACATAACGCATAACGCATAACGCATAACGCATAACGCATAACGCATAACGCATAACGCATAACGCATAACGCATAACGCATAACGCATAACGCATAACGCATAACGCATAACGCATAACGCATAACGCATAACGCATAACGCATAACGCATAACGCATAACGCATAACGCATAACGCATAACGCATAACGCATAACGCATAACGCATAACGCATAACGCATAACGCATAACGCATAACGCATAACGCATAACGCATAACGCACAACGCACAACGCAAATCCATAACACATAACGCATAACGCATAACGCATAACGCAAATCCATAACACATAACGCATAACGCACAACGCATAACGCATAACGCATATCGCATAACGCATAACGCCTAACTCATATCCTACAACGCACAACGCACAACGCATAACGCATACCGCATAACGCATAACGCATAACGCACAACGCACAACGCAAATCCATAACACATAACGCATAACGCATAACGCATAACGCATAACGCATAACGCATAACGCATAACGCATAACGCATAACGCATAACGCATAACGCATAACGCATAACGCATAACGCATAACGCATAACGCATAACGCATAACGCATAACGCATAACGCATAACGCATAACGCATAACGCATAACGCATAACGCATAACGCATAACGCACAACGCACAACGCACAACGCATAACGCATAACGCATAACGCATAACGCATAACGCATAACGCATAACGCATAACGCAAACGCATAACGCATAACGCATAACGCATAACGCATAACGCATAACGCATAACGCATAACGCATAACGCATAACGCATAACGCATAACGCAAACGCATAACGCATAACGCATAACGCATAACGCATAACGCATAACGCATAACGCACAACGCACAACGCAAATCCATAACACATAACGCATAACGCATAACGCATAACGCATAACGCATAACGCATAACGCATAACGCATAACGCATAACGCATAACGCATAACGCATAACGCATAACGCATAACGCATAACGCATAACGCATAACGCATAACGCATAACGCATAACGCATAACGCATAACGCATAACGCATAACGCATAACGCATAACGCATAACGCATAACGCATAACGCATAACGCATAACGCATAACGCATAACGCATAACGCATAACGCATAACGCATAACGCATAACGCATAACGCATAACGCATAACGCATAACGCATAACGCATAAAGCATAACGCATAACGCATAACGCACAACGCACAACGCACAACGCACAACGCACAACGCATAACGCATAACGCATAACGCATAACGCATAACGCACAACGCATAACGCAGAGCCCATAACACATAACGCATAACCCATAACGCATATCGCATAACTCATAACGCATAACGCACAACGCAGAGCCCATAACGCATAACGCATAACGCATAACGCATAACGCATAAGGCACAACGCATAACGCATAACGCATAACGCAAATCCATAACACATAACGCATAACGCATAACGCATAACGCATAACACATAACGCATAACGCATAACGCATAACGCACAACGCATAACGCATAACGCATAACGCATAACGCATAACGCATAACGCATAACGCATAACGCATAACGCATAACGCATAACGCATAACGCATAACGCATAACGCATAACGCATAACGCATAACGCATAACGCATAACGCATAACGCATAACGCATAACGCATAACGCATAACGCATAACGCATAACGCATAACGCATAACGCATAACGCATAACGCATAACGCATAACGCATAACGCACAACGCACAACGCAAATCCATAACACATAACGCATAACGCATAACGCATAACGCAAATCCATAACACATAACGCATAACGCACAACGCATAACGCATAACGCATATCGCATAACGCATAACGCCTAACTCATATCCTACAACGCACAACGCACAACGCATAACGCATACCGCATAACGCATAACGCATAACGCACAACGCACAACGCAAATCCATAACACATAACGCATAACGCATAACGCATAACGCATAACGCATAACGCATAACGCATAACGCATAACGCATAACGCATAACGCATAACGCATAACGCATAACGCATAACGCATAACGCATAACGCATAACGCATAACGCATAACGCATAACGCATAACGCATAACGCATAACGCATAACGCATAACGCATAACGCATAACGCACAACGCACAACGCACAACGCATAACGCATAACGCATAACGCATAACGCATAACGCATAACGCATAACGCATAACGCAAACGCATAACGCATAACGCATAACGCATAACGCATAACGCATAACGCATAACGCATAACGCATAACGCATAACGCATAACGCATAACGCAAACGCATAACGCATAACGCATAACGCATAACGCATAACGCATAACGCATAACGCACAACGCACAACGCAAATCCATAACACATAACGCATAACGCATAACGCATAACGCATAACGCATAACGCATAACGCATAACGCATAACGCATAACGCATAACGCATAACGCATAACGCATAACGCATAACGCATAACGCATAACGCATAACGCATAACGCATAACGCATAACGCATAACGCATAACGCATAACGCATAACGCATAACGCATAACGCATAACGCATAACGCATAACGCATAACGCATAACGCATAACGCATAACGCAAACGCATAACGCATAACGCATAACGCACAACGCATAACGCAAACGCATAACGCACAACGCACAACGCACAACGCATAACGCATAACGCACAACGCACAACGCATAACGCATAACGCATAACGCATAACGCATAACGCATAACGCATAAGGCACAACGCATAACGCATAACGCAAATCCATAACACATAACGCATAACGCACAACGCATAACGCATAACGCATATCGCATAACGCATAACGCCTAACTCATATCCTACAACGCACAACGCACAACGCATAACGCATACCGCATAACGCATAACGCATAACGCACAACGCACAACGCAAATCCATAACACATAACGCATAACGCATAACGCATAACGCATAACGCATAACGCATAACGCATAACGCATAACGCATAACGCATAACGCATAACGCATAACGCATAACGCATAACGCATAACGCATAACGCATAACGCATAACGCATAACGCATAACGCATAACGCATAACGCATAACGCATAACGCATAACGCATAACGCATAACGCATAACGCACAACGCACAACGCATAACGCAAACGCATAACGCATAACGTATAACGCACAACGCACAACGCACAACGCACAACGCACAACGCACAACGCATAACGCATAACGCATAACGCATAACGCATAACGCATAACGCATAACGCACAACGCACAACGCATAACGCAAACGCATAACGCATAACGCATAACGTATAACGCACAACGCACAACGCACAACGCACAACGCACAACGCATAACGCATAACGCATAACGCACAACGCATAACGCATACCGCATAACGCATAACGCATAACGCACAACGCACAACGCAAATCCATAACACATAACGCATAACGCATAACGCATAACGCATAACGCATAACGCATAACGCATAACGCATAACGCATAACGCATAACGCATAACGCATAACGCATAACGCATAACGCATAACGCATAACGCATAACGCATAACGCATAACGCATAACGCATAACGCATAACGCATAACGCATAACGCATAACGCATAACGCATAACGCATAACGCATAACGCATAACGCATAACGCATAACGCATAACGCATAACGCATAACGCATAACGCATAACGCATAACGCATAACGCATAACGCATAACGCATAACGCATAACGCATAACGCATAACGCATAACGCATAAAGCATAACGCATAACGCATAACGCACAACGCACAACGCACAACGCACAACGCACAACGCATAACGCATAACGCATAACGCATAACGCATAACGCACAACGCATAACGCAGAGCCCATAACACATAACGCATAACCCATAACGCATATCGCATAACTCATAACGCATAACGCACAACGCAGAGCCCATAACGCATAACGCATAACGCATAACGCATAACGCATAACGCATAACGCATAAGGCACAACGCATAACGCATAACGCATAACGCAAATCCATAACACATAACGCATAACGCATAACGCATAACGCATAACACATAACGCATAACGCACAACGCATAACGCATACCGCATAACGCATAACGCATAACGCATAACGCATAACGCATAACGCATAACGCACAACGCACAACGCACAACGCACAACGCACAACGCACAACGCACAACGCATAACGCATAACGCATAACGCATAACGCATAACGCACAACGCATAACGCAGAGCCCATAACACATAACGCATAACCCATAACGCATATCGCATAACTCATAACGCATAACGCACAACGCAGAGCCCATAACGCATAACGCATAACGCATAACGCATAAGGCACAACGCATAACGCATAACGCAAATCCATAACACATAACGCATAACGCACAACGCATAACGCATAACGCATAACGCATAACGCATATCGCATAACGCATAACGCCTAACTCATATCCTACAACGCACAACGCACAACGCATAACGCATACCGCATAACGCATAACGCATAACGCACAACGCATAACGCATAACGCATAACGCATAACGCATAACGCATAACGCATAACGCATAACGCATAACGCATAACGCATAACGCATAACGCATAACGCATAACGCATAACGCATAACGCATAACGCATAACGCATAACGCATAACGCATAACGCATAACGCATAACGCATAACGCATAACGCATAACGCATAACGCATAACGCATAACGCATAACGCATAACGCATAACGCATAACGCATAACGCATAACGCATAACGCATAACGCATAACGCACAACGCACAACGCACAACGCACAACGCACAACGCATAACGCATACCGCATAACGCTTAACGCATAACGCATAACGCATAACGCATAACGCACAACGCACAACGCACAACGCACAACGCACAACGCATAACGCATAACGCATAACGCATAACGCACAACGCATAACGCAGAGCCCATAACACATAACGCATAACCCATAACGCATATCGCATAACTCATAACGCATAACGCACAACGCAGAGCCCATAACGCATAACGCATAACGCATAACGCATAAGGCACAACGCATAACGCATAACGCATAACGCATAACGCATAACGCATAACGCATAACGCATAACGCATAACGCATAACGCATAACGCATAACGCATAACGCATAACGCATAACGCATAACGCATAACGCATAACGCATAACGCATAACGCATAACGCATAACGCATAACGCATAACGCATAACGCATAACGCATAACGCATAACGCATAACGCATAACGCATAACGCATAACGCATAACGCATAACGCATAACGCATAACGCATAACGCATAACGCACAACGCACAACGCACAACGCACAACGCACAACGCATAACGCATACCGCATAACGCTTAACGCATAACGCATAACGCATAACGCATAACGCATAACGCATAACGCATAACGCATAACGCATAACGCATAACGCATAACGCATAACGCATAACGCATAACGCATAACGCATAACGCATAACGCATAACGCATAACGCATAACGCATAACGCATAACGCATAACGCATAACGCATAACGCATAACGCATAACGCATAACGCATAACGCATAACGCATAACGCATAACGCATAACGCACAACGCACAACGCACAACGCACAACGCACAACGCATAACGCATACCGCATAACGCTTAACGCATAACGCATAACGCATAACGCATAACGCACAACGCACAACGCACAACGCACAACGCACAACGCATAACGCATAACGCATAACGCATAACGCACAACGCATAACGCAGAGCCCATAACACATAACGCATAACCCATAACGCATATCGCATAACTCATAACGCATAACGCACAACGCAGAGCCCATAACGCATAACGCATAACGCATAACGCATAAGGCACAACGCATAACGCATAACGCAAATCCATAACACATAACGCATAACGCACAACGCATAACGCATAACGCATATCGCATAACGCATAACGCCTAACTCATATCCTACAACGCACAACGCACAACGCATAACGCATACCGCATAACGCATAACGCATAACGCATAACGCACAACGCACAACGCAAATCCATAACACATAACGCATAACGCATAACGCATAACGCATAACGCATAACGCATAACGCATAACGCATAACGCATAACGCATAACGCATAACGCATAACGCATAACGCATAACGCATAACGCATAACGCATAACGCATAACGCATAACGCATAACGCATAACGCATAACGCATAACGCATAACGCATAACGCATAACGCATAACGCATAACGCATAACGCATAACGCATAACGCATAACGCATAACGCATAACGCATAACGCATAACGCATAACGCATAACGCATAACGCATAACGCATAACGCATAACGCATAACGCATAACGCATAACGCATAACGCATAACGCATAACGCATAACGCATAACGCATAACGCATAACGCATAACGCATAACGCATAACGCATAACGCATAACGCATAACGCATAACGCATAACGCATAACGCATAACGCATAACGCATAACGCATAACGCATAACGCATAACGCATAACGCATAACGCATAACGCATAACGCATAACGCATAACGCATAACGCATAACGCATAACGCATAACGCATAACGCATAACGCATAACGCATAACGCTTAACGCATAACGCATAACGCATAACGCATAACGCACAACGCACAACGCACAACGCACAACGCACAACGCATAACGCATAACGCATAACGCATAACGCACAACGCATAACGCAGAGCCCATAACACATAACGCATAACCCATAACGCATATCGCATAACTCATAACGCATAACGCACAACGCAGAGCCCATAACGCATAACGCATAACGCATAACGCATAAGGCACAACGCATAACGCATAACGCAAATCCATAACACATAACGCATAACGCACAACGCATAACGCATAACGCATATCGCATAACGCATAACGCCTAACTCATATCCTACAACGCACAACGCACAACGCATAACGCATACCGCATAACGCATAACGCATAACGCATAACGCACAACGCACAACGCAAATCCATAACACATAACGCATAACGCATAACGCATAACGCATAACGCATAACGCATAACGCATAACGCATAACGCATAACGCATAACGCATAACGCATAACGCATAACGCATAACGCATAACGCATAACGCATAACGCATAACGCATAACGCATAACGCATAACGCATAACGCATAACGCATAACGCATAACGCATAACGCATAACGCATAACGCATAACGCATAACGCATAACGCATAACGCATAACGCATAACGCATAACGCATAACGCATAACGCATAACGCATAACGCATAACGCATAACGCATAACGCATAACGCATAACGCATAACGCATAACGCATAACGCATAACGCATAACGCATAACGCATAACGCATAACGCATAACGCATAACGCATAACGCATAACGCATAACGCATAACGCATAACGCATAACGCATAACGCATAACGCATAACGCATAACGCATAACGCATAACGCATAACGCATAACGCATAACGCATAACGCATAACGCATAACGCATAACGCATAACGCATAACGCATAACGCATAACGCATAACGCATAACGCATAACGCATAACGCATAACGCATAACGCATAACGCATAACGCATAACGCATAACGAATAACGCATAACGCATAACGCATAACGCATAACGCATAACGCATATCGCATAACGTATAACGCTTAACGCATAACGCATAACGCATAACGCATAACGCATAACGCATAACGCATAACGCATAACGCATAACGCATAACGCATAACGCATAACGCATAACGCATAACGCATGGTGCATAACGCATAACGCATAACGCATAACGCATAACGCATAACGCATAACGCATAAGGCATAACGCATAACGCATAACGCATAACGCATAACGCATAACGCATAACGCATAACGCATAACGCACAACGCATAACGCAAACGCATAACGCACAACGCACAACGCATAACGCATAAGGCACAACGCATAACGCATAACGCAAATCCATAACACATAACGCATAACGCACAACGCATAACGCATAACGCATATCGCATAACGCATAACGCCTAACTCATATCCTACAACGCACAACGCATAACGCATACCGCATAACGCATAACGCATAACGCACAACGCACAACGCAAATCCATAACACATAACGCATAACGCATAACGCATAACGCATAACGCATAACGCATAACGCATAACGCATAACGCATAACGCATAACGCATAACGCATAACGCATAACGCATAACGCATAACGCATAACGCATAACGCATAACGCATAACGCATAACGCATAACGCATAACGCATAACGCATAACGCATAACGCATAACGCATAACGCATAACGCATAACGCATAACGCATAACGCATAACGCATAACGCATAACGCATGACGCATAACGCATGACGCATGACGCATGACGCATGACGCATGACGCATAACGCATCACGCATAACGCATAACGCATAACGCATAACGCATAACGCATAACGCATAACGCATAACGCATAACGCATAACGCATAACGCATAACGCATAACGCATAACGCATAACGCATAACGCATAACGCATAACGCATAACGCATAACGCATAACGGATAACGCATAACGGATAACGCATGGTGCATAACGCATAACGCATAACGCATAACGCATAACGCATAACGCATAACGCATAACGCATAACGCATAACGCATAACGCATAAGGCATAACGCATAACGCATAACGCATAACGCATAACGCATAACGCATAACGCATAACGCATAACGCATAACGCATAACGCATAACGCATAACGCATAACGCATAACGCATAACGCATAACGCATAACGCATAACGCATAACGCATAACGCATAACGCATAACACATAACGCATAACGCATAACGCATAACGCATAACGCATAACGCATAACGCATAACGCATAACGCATAACGCATAACGCATAACGCATAACGCATAACGCATAACGCATAACGCATAACGCATAACGCATAACGCATAACGCATAACGCATAACGCATAACGCATAACGCATAACGCATAACGTTCAATGAAAAAGTCATAACGCATAACGCATATCGCATAACGCATAACGCATAACGCATAACGCATAACGCATAACGCATAACGCATAACGCATAACGCATAACGCATAACGCATAACGCATAACGCATAACGCATAACGCATAACGCATAACGCATAACGCATAACGCATAACGCATAACGCATAACGCATAACGCATAACGCATAACGCATAACGCATAACGCATAACGCATAACGCATAACGCATAACGCATAACGCATAACGCATAACGCATAACGCATAACGCATAACGCATAACGCATAACGCATAACGCATAACGCATGACGCATAACGCATGACGCATGACGCATGACGCATGACGCATGACGCATAACGCATCACGCATAACGCATAACGCATAACGCATAACGCATAACGCATAACGCATAACGCATAACGCATAACGCATAACGCATAACGCATAACGCATAACGCATAACGCATAACGCATAACGCATAACGCATAACGCATAACGCATAACGCATAACGCATAACGCATAACGCATAACGCATAACGCATAACGCATAACGCATAACGCATAACGCATAACGCATAACGCATAACGCATAACGCATAACGCATAACGCATAACGCATAACGCATAACGCATAACGCATAACGCATAACGCATAACGCATAACGCATAACGCATAACGCATAACGCATAACGCATAACGCATAACGCATAACGCATAACGCATAACGCATAACGCATAACGCATAACGCATAACGCATAACGCATAACGCATAACGCATAACGCATAACGCATAACGCATAACGCATAACGCATAACGCATAACGCATAACGCATAACGCATAACGCATAACGCATAACGCATAACGCATAACGCATAACGCATAACGCATAACGCATAACGCATAACGCATAACGCATAACGCATAACGCATGACGCATAACGCATGACGCATAACGCATGACGCATGACGCATGACGCATGACGCATGACGCATAACGCATCACGCATAACGCATAACGCATAACGCATAACGCATAACGCATAACGCATAACGCATAACGCATAACGCATAACGCATAACGCATAACGCATAACGCATAACGCATAACGCATAACGCATAACGCATAACGCATAACGCATAACGCATAACGCATAACGCATAACGCATAACGCATAACGCATAACGCATAACGCATAACGCATAACGCATAACGCATAACGCATAACGCATAACGCATAACGCATAACGCATAACGCATAACGCATAACGCATAACGCATAACGCATAACGCATAACGCATAACGCATAACGCATAACGCATAACGCATAACGCATAACGCATAACGCATAACGCATAACGCATAACGCATAACGCATAACGCATAACGCATAACGCATAACGCATAACGCATAACGCATAACGCATAACGCATAACGCATAACGCATAACGCATAACGCATAACGCATAACGCATAACGCATAACGCATAACGCATAACGCATGACGCATAACGCATAACGCATAACGCATAACGCATAACGCATAACGCATAACGCATAACGCATAACGCATAACGCATAACGCATAACGCATAACGCATAACGCATAACGCATAACGCATAACGCATAACGCATAACGCATAACGCATAACGCATAACGCATAACGCATGACGCATGACGCATAACGCATGACGCATAACGCATAACGCATAACGCATAACGCATAACGCATAACGCATAACGCATAACGCATAACGCATAACGCATAACGCATAACGCATAACGCATAACGCATAACGCATAACGCATAACGCATAACGCATAACGCATAACGCATAACGCATAACGCATAACGCATAACGCATAACGCATAACGCATAACGCATAACGCATAACGCATAACGCATAACGCATAACGCATAACGCATAACGCATAACGCATAACGCATAACGCATAACGCATAACGCATAACGCATAACGCATAACGCATAACGCATATCGCATAACGTATAACGCTTAACGCATAACGCATAACGCATAACGCATAAGGCATAACGCGTAACGCATAACGGATAACGCATAACGGATAACGCATGGTGCATAACGCATAACGCATAACGCATAACGCATAACGCATAACGCATAACGCATAACGCATAACGCATAACGCATAAGGCATAACGCATAACGCATAACGCATAACGCATAACGCATAACGCATAACGCATAACGCATAACGCATAACGCATAACGCATAACGCATAACGCATAACGCATAACGCATAACGCATAACGCATAACGCATAACGCATAACGCATAACGCATAACGCATAACGCATAACGCATAACGCATAACGCATAACGCATAACGCATAACGCATAACGCATAACGCATAACGCATAACGCATAACGCATAACGCATAACGCATAACGCATAACGCATAACGTTCAATGAAAAAGTCATAACGCATAACGCATATCGCATAACCCGTAAAGCACAACGCATAACACATAACGCATAACACATAACGCATAACGCATAACGCATAACGCATAACGCATAACGCATAACGCATAACGCATAACGCATAACGCATGGTGCATAACGCATAACGCATAACGCATAACGCATAACGCATAACGCATAACGCATAACGCATAACGCATAAGGCATAACGCATAACGCATAACGCATAACGCATAACGCATAACGCATAACGCATAACGCATAACGCATAACGCATAACGCATAACGCATAACGCATAACGCATAACGCATAACGCATAACGCATAACGCATAACGCATAACGCATAACGCATAACGCATAACGCATAACGCATAACGCATAACGCATAACGCATAACGCATAACGCATAACGCATAACGCATAACGCATAACGCATAACGCATAACGCATAACGCATAACGTTCAATGAAAAAGTCATAACGCATAACGCATATCGCATAACCCGTAAAGCACAACGCATAACACATAACGCATAACACATAACGCATAACGCATAACGCATAACGCATAACGCATAACGCATAACGCATAACGCATAACGCATAACGCATAACGCATAACGCATAACGCATAACGCATAACGCATAACGCATAACGCATAACGCATAACGCATAACGCATAACGCATAACGCATAACGCATAACGCATAACGCATAACGCATAACGCATAACGCATAACGCATAACGCATATTGCATAACGCATAACGCATAACGCATAACGCATAACGCATAACGCATAACGCATAACGTTCAATGAAAAAGTCATAACGCATAACGCATATCGCATAACCCGTAAAGCACAGCGCATAACACATAACGCATAACGCATAACGCATAACGTTCAATGAAAAAGTCATAACGCATAACGCATATCGCATAACCCGTAAAGCACAACGCATAACACATAACGCATAACACATAACGCATAACGCATAACGCATAACGCATAACGCATAACGCATAACGCATAACGCATAACGCATAACGCATAACGCATAACGCATAACGCATAACGCATAACGCATAACGCATAACGCATAACGCATAACGCATAACGCATAACGCATAACGCATAACGCATAACGCATAACGCATAACGTTCAATGAAAAAGTCATAACGCATAACGCATATCGCATAACGCATAACGCATAACGCATAACGCATAACGCATAACGCATAACGCATAACGCATAACGCATAACGCATAACGCATAACGCATAACGCATAACGCATAACGCATAACGCATAACGCATAACGCATAACGCATAACGCATAACGCATAACGCATAACGCATAACGCATAACGCATAACGCATAACGCATAACGCATAACGCATAACGCATAACGCATAACGCATAACGCATAACGCAAACGCATAACGCATAACGCATACGCATAACGCATAACGCATAACGCATAACGCATAACGCATAACGCATAACGCATAACGCATAACGCATAACGCATGACGCATGAACGCATGACGCATGACGCATAGCAACGCATGACGCATAACGCATAACGCATAACGCATAACGCATAACGCATAACGCATAACGCATAACGCATAACGCATAACGCATAACGCATAACGCATAACGCATAACGCATAACGCATAACGCATAACGCATAACGCATAACGCATAACGCATAACGCATAACGCATAACGCATAACGCATAACGCATAACGCATAACGCATAACGCATAACGCATAACGCATAACGCATAAACGCATAACGCATAACGCATAACGCATAACGCATAACGCATAACGCATAACGCATAACGCATAACGCATAACGCATAACGCATAACGCATAACGCATAACGCATAACGCATAACGCATAACGCATAACGCATAACGCATAACGCATAACGCATAACGCATAACGCATAACGCATAACGCATAACGCATAACGCATAACGCATAACGCATAACGCATAACGCATAACGCATAACGCATAACGCATAACGCATAACGCATAACGCATAACGCATAACGCATAACGCATAACGCATAACGCATAACGCATAACGCATAACGCATAACGCATAACGCATAACGCATAACGCATAACGCATAACGCATAACGCATAACGCATAACGCATAACGCATAACGCATAACGCATAACGCATAACGCATAACGCATATCGCATAACGTATAACGCTTAACGCATAACGCATAACGCATAACGCATAACGCATAACGCATAACGCATAACGCATAACGCATAACGCATAACGCATAACGCATAACGCATAACGCATGGTGCATAACGCATAACGCATAACGCATATCGCATAACGCATAACGCATAACGCATAAGGCATAACGCATAACGCATAACGCATAACGCATAACGCATAACGCATAACGCATAACGCATAACGCATAACGCATAACGCATAACGCATAACGCATAACGCATAACGCATAACGCATAACGCATAACGCATAACGCATAACGCATAACGCATAACGCATAACGCATAACGCATAACGCATAACGCATAACGCATAACGCATAACGCATAACGCATAACGCATAACGCATAACGCATAACGCATAACGCATAACGCATAACGTTCAATGAAAAAGTCATAACGCATAACGCATATCGCATAACGCATAACGCATAACGCATAACGCATAACGCATAACGCATAACGCATAACGCATAACGCATAACGCATAACGCATAACGCATAACGCATAACGCATAACGCATAACGCATAACGCATAACGCATAACGCATAACGCATAACGCATAACGCATAACGCATAACGCATAACGCATAACGCATAACGCATAACGCATAACGCATAACGCATAACGCATAACGCATAACGCATAACGCATAACGCATAACGCATAACGCATAACGCATAACGCATAACGCATAACGCATAACGCATGACGCATAACGCATGACGCATGACGCATGACGCATGACGCATGACGCATAACGCATCACGCATAACGCATAACGCATAACGCATAACGCATAACGCATAACGCATAACGCATAACGCATAACGCATAACGCATAACGCATAACGCATAACGCATAACGCATAACGCATAACGCATAACGCATAACGCATAACGCATAACGCATAACGGATAACGCATAACGGATAACGCATGGTGCATAACGCATAACGCATAACGCATAACGCATAACGCATAACGCATAACGCATAACGCATAACGCATAACGCATAACGCATAAGGCATAACGCATAACGCATAACGCATAACGCATAACGCATAACGCATAACGCATAACGCATAACGCATAACGCATAACGCATAACGCATAACGCATAACGCATAACGCATAACGCATAACGCATAACGCATAACGCATAACGCATAACACATAACGCATAACGCATAACGCATAACGCATAACGCATAACGCATAACGCATAACGCATAACGCATAACGCATAACGCATAACGCATAACGCATAACGCATAACGCATAACGCATAACGCATAACGCATAACGCATAACGCATAACGCATAACGCATAACGCATAACGCATAACGCATAACGCATAACGCATAACGTTCAATGAAAAAGTCATAACGCATAACGCATATCGCATAACGCATAACGCATAACGCATAACGCATAACGCATAACGCATAACGCATAACGCATAACGCATAACGCATAACGCATAACGCATAACGCATAACGCATAACGCATAACGCATAACGCATAACGCATAACGCATAACGCATAACGCATAACGCATAACGCATAACGCATAACGCATAACGCATAACGCATAACGCATAACGCATAACGCATAACGCATAACGCATAACGCATAACGCATAACGCATAACGCATAACGCATAACGCATAACGCATAACGCATAACGCATAACGCATAACGCATAACGCATAACGCATAACGCATAACGCATAACGCATAACGCATAACGCATAACGCATGACGCATAACGCATGACGCATGACGCATGACGCATGACGCATGACGCATAACGCATCACGCATAACGCATAACGCATAACGCATAACGCATAACGCATAACGCATAACGCATAACGCATAACGCATAACGCATAACGCATAACGCATAACGCATAACGCATAACGCATAACGCATAACGCATAACGCATAACGCATAACGCATAACGCATAACGCATAACGCATAACGCATAACGCATAACGCATAACGCATAACGCATAACGCATAACGCATAACGCATAACGCATAACGCATAACGCATAACGCATAACGCATAACGCATAACGCATAACGCATAACGCATAACGCATAACGCATAACGCATAACGCATAACGCATAACGCATAACGCATAACGCATAACGCATAACGCATAACGCATAACGCATAACGCATAACGCATAACGCATAACGCATAACGCATAACGCATAACGCATAACGCATAACGCATAACGCATAACGCATAACGCATAACGCATAACGCATAACGCATAACGCATAACGCATAACGCATAACGCATAACGCATAACGCATAACGCATAACGCATAACGCATAACGCATAACGCATAACGCATAACGCATAACGCATAACGCATAACGCATAACGCATAACGCATGACGCATAACGCATGACGCATGACGCATGACGCATGACGCATGACGCATGACGCATGACGCATAACGCATCACGCATAACACGCATAACGCATAACGCATAACGCATAACGCATAACGCATAACGCATAACGCATAACGCATAACGCATAACGCATAACGCATAACGCATAACGCATAACGCATAACGCATAACGCATAACGCATAACGCATAACGCATAACGCATAACGCATAACGCATAAACGCATAACGCATAACGCATAACGCATAACGCATAACGCATAACGCATAACGCATAACGCATAACGCATAACGCATAACGCATAACGCATAACGCATAACGCATAACGCATAACGCATAACGCATAACGCATAACGCATAACGCATAACGCATAACGCATAACGCATAACGCATAACGCATAACGCATAACGCATAACGCATAACGCATAACGCATAACGCATAACGCATAACGCATAACGCATAACGCATAACGCATAACGCATAACGCATAACGCATAACGCATAACGCATAACGCATAACGCATAACGCATAACGCATAACGCATAACGCATAACGCATAACGCATAACGCATAACGCATAACGCATAACGCATAACGCATAACGCATGACGCATGACGCATAACGCATAACGCATAACGCATAACGCATAACGCATAACGCATAACGCATAACGCATAACGCATAACGCATAACGCATAACGCATAACGCATAACGCATAACGCATAACGCATAACGCATAACGCATAACGCATAACGCATAACGCATAACGCATAACGCATAACGCATAACGCATGACGCATAACGCATAACGCATAACGCATAACGCATAACGCATAACGCATAACGCATAACGCATAACGCATAACGCATAACGCATAACGCATAACGCATAACGCATAACGCATAACGCATAACGCATAACGCATAACGCATAACGCATAACGCATAACGCATAACGCATAACGCATAACGCATAACGCATAACGCATAACGCATAACGCATAACGCATAACGCATAACGCATAACGCATAACGCATAACGCATAACGCATAACGCATAACGCATAACGCATAACGCATAACGCATAACGCATAACGCATATCGCATAACGTATAACGCTTAACGCATAACGCATAACGCATAACGCATAAGGCATAACGCGTAACGCATAACGGATAACGCATAACGGATAACGCATGGTGCATAACGCATAACGCATAACGCATAACGCATAACGCATAACGCATAACGCATAACGCATAACGCATAACGCATAACGCATAACGCATAAGGCATAACGCATAACGCATAACGCATAACGCATAACGCATAACGCATAACGCATAACGCATAACGCATAACGCATAACGCATAACGCATAACGCATAACGCATAACGCATAACGCATAACGCATAACGCATAACGCATAACGCATAACGCATAACGCATAACGCATAACGCATAACGCATAACGCATAACGCATAACGCATAACGCATAACGCATAACGCATAACGCATAACGCATAACGCATAACGCATAACGCATAACGCATAACGCATAACGCATAACGCATAACGCATAACGCATAACGCATAACGCATAACGCATAACGCATAACGCATAACGCATAACGCATAACGTTCAATGAAAAAGTCATAACGCATAACGCATATCGCATAACCCGTAAAGCACAACGCATAACACATAACGCATAACACATAACGCATAACGCATAACGCATAACGCATAACGCATAACGCATAACGCATAACGCATAACGCATAACGCATAACGCATAACGCATAACGCATAACGCATAACGCATAACGCATAACGCATAACGCATAACGCATAACGCATAACGCATAACGCATAACGCATAACGCATAACGCATAACGCATAACGCATAACGCATAACGCATAACGCATAACGCATAACGTTCAATGAAAAAGTCATAACGCATAACGCATATCGCATAACCCGTAAAGCACAACGCATAACACATAACGCATAACGCATAACGCATAACGTTCAATGAAAAAGTCATAACGCATAACGCATATCGCATAACCCGTAAAGCACAACGCATAACACATAACGCATAACACATAACGCATAACGCATAACGCATAACGCATAACGCATAACGCATAACGCATAACGCATAACGCATAACGCATAACGCATAACGCATAACGCATAACGCATAACGCATAACGCATAACGCATAACGCATAACGCATAACGCATAACGCATAACGCATAACGCATAACGCATAACGCATAACGCATAACGCATAACGCATAACGTTCAATGAAAAAGTCATAACGCATAACGCATATCGCATAACGCATAACGCATAACGCATAACGCATAACGCATAACGCATAACGCATAACGCATAACGCATAACGCATAACGCATAACGCATAACGCATAACGCATACGCATAACGCATAACGCATAACGCATAACGCATAACGCATAACGCATGACGCATAACGCATACGCATAACGCATAACGCATGACGCATAACGCATAACGCATAACGCATAACGCATAACGCATAACGCATAAACGCATAACGCATAACGCATAACGCATAACGCATAACGCATAACGCATAACGCATAACGCATAACGCATAACGCATAACGCATAACGCATAACGCATAACGCATAACGCATAACGCATAACGCATAACGCATAACGCATAACGCATAACGCATAACGCATAACGCATAACGCATAACGCATAACGCATAAACGCATAACGCATAACGCATAACGCATAACGCATAACGCATAACGCATAACGCATAACGCATAACGCATAACGCATAACGCATAACGCATAACGCATAACGCATAACGCATAACGCATAACGCATAACGCATAACGCATAACGCATAACGCATAACGCATAACGCATAACGCATAACGCATAACGCATAACGCATAACGCATAACGCATAACGCATAACGCATAACGCATAACGCATAACGCATAACGCATAACGCATAACGCATAACGCATAACGCATAACGCATAACGCATGACGCATGACGCATGACGCATGACGCATGACGCATGACGCATAACGCATAACGCATAACGCATAACGCATAACGCATAACGCATAACGCATAACGCATAACGCATAACGCATAACGCATAACGCATAACGCATAACGCATAACGCATAACGCATAACGCATAACGCATAACGCATAACGCATAACGCATAACGCATAACGCATAACGCATAACGCATAACGCATAACGCATAACGCATAACGCATAACGCATAACGCATAACGCATAACGCATAACGCATAACGCATAACGCATAACGCATAACGCATAACGCATAACGCATAACGCATAACGCATAACGCATAACGCATAACGCATAACGCATAACGCATAACGCATAACGCATAACGCATAACGCATAACGCATAACGCATAACGCATAACGCATAACGCATAACGCATAACGCATAACGCATAACGCATAACGCATAACGCATAACGCATAACGCATAACGCATAACGCATAACGCATAACGCATAACGCATACGCATAACGCATAACGCATAACGCATAACGCATAACGCATAACGCATAACGCATAACGCATAACGCATAACGCATAACGCATAACGCATAACGCATAACGCATAACGTTCAATGAAAAAGTCATAACGCATAACGCATATCGCATAACGCATAACGCATAACGCATAACGCATAACGCATAACGCATAACGCATAACGCATAACGCATAACGCATAACGCATAACGCATAACGCATAACGCATAACGCATAACGCATAACGCATAACGCATAACGCATAACGCATGACGCATAACGCATGACGCATAACGCATAACGCATGACGCATGACGCATAACGCATCACGCATAACGCATAACGCATAACGCATAACGCATAACGCATAACGCATAACGCATAACGCATAACGCATAACGCATAACGCATAACGCATAACGCATAACGCATAACGCATAACGCATAACGCATAACGCATAACGCATAACGCATAACGCATAACGCATAACGCATAACGCATAACGCATAACGCATAACGCATAACGCATAACGCATAACGCATAACGCATAACGCATAACGCATAACGCATAACGCATAACGCATAACGCATCACGCATAACGCATAACGCATAACGCATAACGCATAACGCATAACGCATAACGCATAACGCATAACGCATAACGCATAACGCATAACGCATAACGCATAACGCATAACGCATAACGCATAACGCATAACGCATAACGCATAACGCATAACGCATAACGCATAACGCATAACGCATAACGCATAACGCATAACGCATAACGCATAACGCATAACGCATAACGCATAACGCATAACGCATAACGCATAACGCATAACGCATAACGCATAACGCATAACGCATAACGCATAACGCATAACGCATAACGCATAACGCATAACGCATAACGCATAACGCATAACGCATAACGCATAACGCATAACGCATAACGCATAACGCATAACGCATAACGCATAACGCATATCGCATAACGTATAACGCTTAACGCATAAACGCATAACGCATAACGCATAACGCATAACGCATAACGCATAACGCATACGCATAACGCATAACGCATAACGCATAACGCATAACGCATAACGCATAACGCATAACGCATAACGCATAACGCATAACGCATAACGCATAACGCATAACGCATAACGCATAACGCATAACGCATAACGCATATCGCATAACGTATAACGCTTAACGCATAACGCATAACGCATAACGCATAAGGCATAACGCGTAACGCATAACGGATAACGCATAACGGATAACGCATGGTGCATAACGCATAACGCATAACGCATAACGCATAACGCATAACGCATAACGCATAACGCATAACGCATAACGCATAACGCATAACGCATAAGGCATAACGCATAACGCATAACGCATAACGCATAACGCATAACGCATAACGCATAACGCATAACGCATAACGCATAACGCATAACGCGTAACGCATAACGGATAACGCATAACGGATAACGCATGGTGCATAACGCATAACGCATAACGCATAACGCATAACGCATAACGCATAACGCATAACGCATAACGCATAACGCATAAGGCATAACGCATAACGCATAACGCATAACGCATAACGCATAACGCATAACGCATAACGCATAACGCATAACGCATAACGCATAACGCATCACGCATAACGCATAACGCATAACGCATAACGCATAACGCATAACGCATAACGCATAACGCATAACGCATAACGCATAACGCATAACGCATAACGCATAACGCATAACGCATAACGCATAACGCATAACGCATAACGCATAACGCATAACGCATAACGCATAACGCATAACGCATAACGCATAACGCATAACGCATAACGCATAACGCATAACGCATAACGCATAACGCATAACGCATAACGCATAACGCATAACGCATAACGCATAACGCATAACGCATAACGCATAACGCATAACGCATAACGCATAACGCATATCGCATAACCCGTAAAGCACAACGCATAACACATAACGCATAACACATAACGCATAACGCATAACGCATAACGCATAACGCATAACGCATAACGCATAACGCATAACGCATAACGCATAACGCATAACGCATAACGCATAACGCATAACGCATAACGCATAACGCATAACGCATAACGCATAACGCATAACGCATAACGCATAACGCATAACACATAACGCATAACGCATATCGCATATCGCATAACGTATAACGCTTAACGCATAACGCGTAACGCGTAACGCGTAACGCATAACGCATAACGCATAACGCATAACGCATAACGCATAACGCATAACGCATAACGCATAACGCATAACGCATAACGCATAACGCATAACGCATAACGCATAACGCATAACGCATAACGCATAACGCATAACGCATAACGCATAACGCATAACGCATAACGCATAACGCATAACGCATAACGCATAACGCATAACGCATAACGCATAACGCATAACGCATAACGCATAACGCATAACGCATAACGCATAACGCATAACGCATACGAACGCATAACGCATAACGCATAACGCATAACGCATAACGCATATCGCATAACGTATAACGCTTAACGCATAACGCATAACGCATAACGCATAACGCATAACGCATAACGCATAACGCATAACGCATAACGCATAACGCATAACGCATAACGCATAACGCATAACGCATAACGCATAACGCATAACGCATAACGCATAACGCATAACGCATAACGCATAACGCATAACGCATAACGCATAACGCATAACGCATAACGCATAACGCATATCGCATAACGTATAACGCTTAACGCATAACGCATAACGCATAACGCATAAGGCATAACGCGTAACGCATAACGGATAACGCATAACGGATAACGCATGGTGCATAACGCATAACGCATAACGCATAACGCATAACGCATAACGCATAACGCATAACGCATAACGCATAACGCATAACGCATAAGGCATAACGCATAACGCATAACGCATAACGCATAACGCATAACGCATAACGCATAACGCATAACGCATAACGCATAACGCATAACGCATAACGCATAACGCATAACGCATAACGCATAACGCATAACGCATAACGCATAACGCATAACGCATAACGCATAACGCATAACGTTCAATGAAAAAGTCATAACGCATAACGCATATCGCATAACGCATAACGCATAACGCATAACGCATAACGCATAACGCATAACGCATAACGCATAACGCATAACGCATAACGCATAACGCATAACGCATAACGCATAACGCATAACGCATAACGCATAACGCATAACGCATAACGCATAACGCATAACGCATAACGCATAACGCATAACGCATAACGCATAACGCATAACGCATAACGCATAACGCATAACGCATAACGCATAACGCATAACGCATAACGCATAACGCATAACGCATAACGCATAACGCATAACGCATAACGCATAACGCATAACGCATAACGCATAACGCATAACGCATAACGCATAACGCATAACGCATAACGCATAACGCATAACGCATAACGCATAACGCATAACGCATAACGCATAACGCATAAACGCATAACGCATAACGCATAACGCATAACGCATGACGCATAACGCATAACGCATGACGCATGACGCATAACGCATCACGCATAACGCATAACGCATAACGCATAACGCATAACGCATAACGCATAACGCATAACGCATAACGCATAACGCATAACGCATAACGCATAACGCATAACGCATAACGCATAACGCATAACGCATAACGCATAACGCATAACGCATAACGCATAACGCATAACGCATAACGCATAACGCATAACGCATAACGCATAACGCATAACGCATAACGCATAACGCATAACGCATAACGCATAACGCATAACGCATAACGCATAACGCATAACGCATAACGCATAACGCATAACGCATAACGCATAACGCATAACGCATATCGCATAACCCGTAAAGCACAACGCATAACACATAACGCATAACACATAACGCATAACGCATAACGCATAACGCATAACGCATAACGCATAACGCATAACGCATAACGCATAACGCATAACGCATAACGCATAACGCATAACGCATAACGCATAACGCATAACGCATAACGCATAACGCATAACGCATAACACATAACGCATAACGCATATCGCATATCGCATAACGTATAACGCTTAACGCATAACGCGTAACGCGTAACGCGTAACGCATAACGCATAACGCATAACGCATAACGCATAACGCATAACGCATAACGCATAACGCATAACGCATAACGCATAACGCATAACGCATAACGCATAACGCATAACGCATAACGCATAACGCATAACGCATAACGCATAACGCATAACGCATAACGCATAACGCATAACGCATAACGCATAACGCATAACGCATAACGCATAACGCATAACGCATAACGCATAACGCATAACGCATAACGCATAACGCATAACGCATAACGCATAACGCATAACGCATAACGCATAACGCATAACGCATAACGCATAACGCATAACGCATAACGCATAACGCATAACGCATAACGCATAACGCATAACGCATAACGCATAACGCATAACGCATAACGCATAACGCATAACGCATAACGCATAACGCATAACGCATAACGCATAACGCATAACGCATAACGCATAACGCATAACGCATAACGCATAACGCATAACGCATAACGCATAACGCATAACGCATAACGCATAACGCATAACGCATAACGCATAACGCATAACGCATAACGCATAACCCATAACGAATAACGCATAACGCTCAATGGAAAAGTCATAACGCATAACGCTCAATGAAAAAGTCATAATGCTTAACGCATAACGCATAACGCATAACGCATAACGCATAACGCATAACGCATAACGCATAACGCATAACGCATAACGCATAACGCATAACGCATAACGCATAACGCATAACGCATAACGCACATCGCATAACGCATAACGCATAACGCATATCGCATAACCCGTAAAGCACAACGCATAACACATAACGCATAACGCATAACACATAACGCATAACGCATAACGTATAACGCTTAACGCATAACGCATAACGCATAACACATAACGCATAACGCATAACGCATAACGCATAACGCATAACGCATAACGCATAACGCATAACGCATAACGCATAACGCATAACGCATAACGCATAACCCATAACGCATAACGCATAACCCATAACGAATAACGCATAACGCTCAATGGAAAAGTCATAACGCATAACGCTCAATGAAAAAGTCATAATGCTTAACGCATAACGCATAACGCATAACGCATAACGCATAACGCATAACGCATAACGCATAACGCATAACGCATAACGCACATCGCATAACGCATAACGCATAACGCATAACGCATAACGCATAACGAATAACGCATAACGCATAACGCATAACGCATAACGCATAACGCATAACGCGTAACGCATAACGCGTAACACATAACGCATAACGCATAACGCATAACGCATAACGCATATCGCATAACGCATAACGCATAACGCATAACGCATAACGCATAACGCATAACGCATAACGAATAACGCATAACGCTCAATGGAAAAGTCATAACGCTTAACGCTCAATGAAAAAGTCATAATGCTTAACGCATAACGCATAACGCATAACGCATAACGCATAACGCATAACGCATAACGCATAACGCATAACGCATAACGCATAACGCATAACGCATAACGCATAACGCATAACGCATAACGCATAACGCACATCGTATAACGCATAACGCATAACGCATAACGCATAACTCATAACGCATAACGCATAACGCATAACGCATAACGCATAACGCATAACGCATAACGCATAAACGCATAACGCATAACGCATAACGCATAACGCATAACGCATAACGCATAACGCATAACGCATAAACGCATAACGCATAACGCATAACGCATAACGCATAACGCATAACGCATAACGCATAACGCATAACGCATAACGCATAACGCATAACGCATAACGCATAACGCATAACGCATAACGCATAACGCATAACGCATAACGCATAACGCATAACGCATAACGCATAACGCATAACGCATAACGCATAACGCATAACGCATAACGCATAACGCATAACGCATAACGCATAACGCATAACGCATAACGCATAACGCATAACGCATAACGCATAACGCATAACGCATAACGCATAACGCATAACGCATAACGCATAACGCATAACGCATAACGCATAACGCATAACGCATAACGCATAACGCATAACGCATAACGCATAACGCATAACGCATAACGCATAACGCATAACGCATAACGCATAACACATAACGCATAACGCATAACGCATAACGCATAACGCATAACGCATAACGCATAACGCATATCGCATAACGCATAACGTTCAATGAAAAAGTCATAAAGCATAACGCATATCGCATAACCCGTAAAGCACAACGCATAACACATAACGCATAACGCATAACACATAACGCATAACGCATAACGTATAACGCTTAACGCATAACGCATAACACATAACGCATAACGCATAACGCATAACGCATAACGCATAACGCATAACGCATAACGCATAACGCGTAACGCGTAACGCATAACGCATAACGCTTAACGCGTAACGCATAACGCATAACGCATAACGCATAACGCATAACGCATAACGCATAACGCATAACGCATAACGCATAACGCATAACGCATGACACATTACTCATAACGCATTACGCATAACGCATAACGCATAACGGATAACGCATAATGCATAACGCATAACGCTTAACGCATGACGCATATCGCATAACGCATAACGCATAACGCATAACGCATAATGGATAACGCATAACGCATAATGCATAACGCATAACGCATAACGCATAACGCATAACGCATAACCCATAACGCATAACGCATAACCCATAACGAATAACGCATAACGCTCAATGGAAAAGTCATAACGCATAACGCTCAATGAAAAAGTCATAATGCTTAACGCATAACGCATAACGCATAACGCATAACGCATAACGCATAACGCATAACGCATAACGCATAACGCATAACGCATAACGCATAACGCATAACGCATAACGCATAACGCATAACGCACATCGCATAACGCATAACGCATAACGCATAACGCATAACGCATAACGCATAACGCATAACGCATAACGCATAACGCATAACGCATAACGCATAACGCATAACGCATAACGCATAACGCATAACGCGTAACGCATAACGCGTAACGCATAACGCATAACGCATAACGCATAACGCATAACGCATATCGCATAACGCATAACGCATAACGCATAACGCATAACGCATAACGCATAACGCATAACGAATAACGCATAACGCATAACGCATAACGCATAACGCGTAACGCATAACGCGTAACGCATAACGCATAACGCATAACGCATAACGCATAACGCATAACGCATAACGCATAACGCATAACGCATAACGCATAACGCATAACGCATAACGCATAACGCATAACGCATAACGCATATCGTATAACGCATAACGTTCAATGAAAAAGTCATAACGCATAACGCATATCGCATAACCCGTAAAGCACAACGCATAACACATAACGCATAACGCATAACACATAACGCATAACGCATAACGTATAACGCTTAACGCATAACGCATAACACATAACGCATAACGCATAACGCATAACGCATAACGCATAACGCATAACGCATAACGCATAACGCATAACGCATAACGCATAACGCATAACGCATAACGCATAACGCATAACCCATAACGCATAACGCATAACCCATAACGAATAACGCATAACGCTCAATGGAAAAGTCATAACGCATAACGCTCAATGAAAAAGTCATAATGCTTAACGCATAACGCATAACGCATAACGCATAACGCATAACGCATAACGCATAACGCATAACGCATAACGCATAACGCATAACGGATAACGCATAATGCATAACGCATAACGCTTAACGCATG
>NW_027470697.1:0-34068 GCF_051020765.1 Lasioglossum baleicum | reverse complement strand
TTTTCCAATCAATCGCGTAATCGATTCGAAAGCCTTTGGTGTTGCGTGAAAATTGAGATCGAAGAACGATTGATGAAGATCTTTGGTAGTTTTAGGAACTGGTGTCTTCGATGAATCGAAGTATCGACGAGCTTCAAGAGCTTCTAGAACTGTTCCTTAGATTGTAGACTCTCTCAGAATGTACTAAGAACGAGGGATATAATACAAATATCGCGATAGAACGATTGATTTCTCGAGCAAATATCAAGTTTCTAGAATCCTGGATTGCCTTTGGATCTTGGCTAAGGTACATACTTCTCTAATTAATCGCGTCTTTATAGCGGCGATTGTGAAGCGTAGAATCGGTGTGCGAAGGGTAAAATTATCTGTGACGTTTGCTTCCACGGTCAGCTCTTTGGGCTTTGGAGTAGCTTTGAATCGACCTATTCTCGCGATTAATCGCGGCTCTGTAATTTCGATGATAAAGCATAGAAATTGGCGACCTAGTATCTCACCTGGTATCAGAAACCAGGCTTGCAGATGGAAGTCACGCTCTTTTGAAAGAAATCTCTCGACGGGCTGTGCAATCAGCTTCATCGGAGCCCCGAATGACATACCGGCACCGCTATTATCAATATCGATATCGGTGACACGATCAGATCGGCATCAGCGTGTCATCCGACCCGTGATGAAGCTGGCTTCGATGATTACGAAACGTCATTTCTTCGAAAAGGGTATGGCCTACATCCGGAAACCTGGATTCCGTTGCGCGAAGAGTATCTCTTGTGAAGATGATCGAGAGTGATCGATAAAAGGGATTGGATAATTAAAGGATTTCAATTCTGCTCGCGAGCTCGCTGGTACGAAAGCTCGATGGAAATATCGATTCGCTGGTATAGACAAGAAAGTCAACAGTGACGTAACTCAATACCAGCGGAAGATCGTGGATGCCAGATGTAATGCATGTTTCATGGCACGTTGTACAACGAGATGAGAATCTCTCGCAGGAGTCAGATTGAACTCTGTTGCCGTCCCACATGTAACTCAGACCCTTCGATCATAATTATAACCCCAAGGGTGCCTTGGATCTCCGATATTTTTGCATCAAATCAACAGCAGACGTTGAACCTAAATGAGAATTCAAGCTGACGTAAATAATCCCGCAACTTTGAACAACGAAACATCGAATTCCTTCTGCCAAACGCGATAGATAAACGATAAAACTCGGGATTCGTCATCTTTGAACACCTAACGATACTAAAACATCTATTCGATCTTACATTCGACTTTCCTCTCGAACTTAATTTCACTCGTCGCTGATCGTCTCCGATTGCAAATATTTTGCAGTTGTCAATTCCGTTCTAGTCATTTCGACGTTCTAGTCGTTTCATCGTTTCGACGTAAGAGATAAAAATTCGAATTATCTCTGTGGATAGAGCAACGAAGAGAGAAATGATAGCTGGAGGAATTAAATATGAAGAAGAGCGATAGCGAGGCTATCGTAGAGACAGTACCTTTCAGCCGCGGAGCCAGGCCCATTGAACAGAAATTTATCGGCGATCCTGCGATTCACGGGTGTGAAAAGGGCGTGAATACGGTCGTCGGCGTGGGTTAGGTGCGACGAAAGGAAAACGGAAGGCGCCTCTGGGAACGCAACAAGTTCGCGATGCCTTTATCCTCACCGGCTATCCTTTTGTGCCTCTGGAACTTGGCCAACGGAGCTGGTTCACCGCTGCCCATCAAATCTCTCTCTCGCTTCCTCTTCCCTTCTTTACCTTCATACTCTGTCCTCCCTTCGCTCCGTATCTCGCCGAAAATGCAATCGAACATCTCGTTGGCTGATCAGCCGATTACGACCGCTATGATCAAACGTCGTTGATCGCATAACGAGATCAGGACTGTTATAGTCTCGGCCCTTTGTAAGGTTAATTGTCTCACGATGAAGAATTCGGGGTGAGAAATTCAGATCGACGCGATATCGGAATTATATTACCTGTAGCGGATAAAACGCGAGACGAAATTTATATATTTAGATCGAGATAAAGATGGCGTTTGGATATTTCGTATCAAATTGTACCGTGTCTCTTTCGTTCGTTTGTTTCACCGATTAATTAATTATAACTAGTAAGTAATTATTTGTTCTGGAAAATATTTATACGAATTATTTATGTTATATTTTTCTATACTTTCTGTCCACGTCAGATGTATCTGTAAAAATATTCGATAAGGTCAAGCACGCGTTTGCCTAAGAATCTTATTAACTCTTTGCGGTTCTGTATCGAGTGTGACTCGACATTGAGAAATTGTTTCAAGAAATGGTTAGGTTACGTTAGCGTACCTCTTAGACAGGTCTGTTAGAGTTGTTTCGATATTTGCATCTAAGCACCTGCATTCCGTAATCATTGACCTATCTCAATGAACTGGCTGCTGAGTCGGTCGGAACAAGAGAGACCGTCTATCTATTATTCCGTTCGAGGGTCTCCGCGATAATTCCCGAGCATTGGCTTTATCTAGAGACCAAGTTAAGGTCTTCGACCGACTGTTCCCGATTACGATCGAGCATTCGTCTCTAGCAATTATCAATCGGCAATCGCGAGCCTCGGATCCCGAATGCAACACGTGGTGTCCCAAAGCTGCCGTAGGCCAAGCCAGTGTTCAACGATCCTTCCATCAACGATCTCGCCCATCGTTGGGTCGCAACTTGGACGAAACTGGAGCCACGGAATCGATGTCCCGACGCCTGGTTCCCCGTATCTATCAGCCTAGGTTTACAGACAGCACGCGTTAAATATCCAGCGACCCTTTGTTCCATCGCTGGGAACTCGTGTCGAGGGAAACCGGGCAGCAACTTCTCCCGGCGTAGTCAATATCCCGGGCGCAAAGAGCTTTTGGAACGACCGGTACAATGGAGAGCTTACAACGAGATTCGTGTTCCACCGCTGGCTTATTAATATTGCACGACTCACGTCCGAGCAAACTTTTATCTGCGGCCGGTGTTTGTTCGTGTTACTTCGGCCCGCATTAACGTTCGTAACTTGGCGAAACGTCGGTGCATAACGTAATTCCCGGAGACCAACCGTTATAGATCCGGTTGGAACTTCATGGAACTTTCAACACTTTCTCTCTCTCGTATTCTTTCGATCCCACGCCCTCTCCTGCGCCACGTCCTCCTCGGGTTTCCACCCTCGCCGATAGAGCAGCGGCCATGCTCTCCCCTGGGCAAACAACCGGTCGCGTCCATTATTTCATTCCAACGGGATAAAAATTCACGGGAAACTTTTGATTAACGTCAGTCGAAATTCATCCGCAAGCTCCCGATCGGTTTCCGCCGGTTTTTCGCGCCTCTCGGCTCGCGGATTGTTTATGGTACTCTGGCCTCGGAGACGGAACTTCTCGTCGGGTTTCACTGTCGGAACTTGTTCTTCGAGAATGATGGTAGTTCCGTTCGGCTTCCTCGGGGAACGAATTATCCGAGTTGGTTCCACTACTGGGTCACGAGAAATTCTTTTGACCGCTCTTCCAGGTCTGCGGAATCCAAGGTACTGCCTGTGAGTTAGACAGTTTTCTAGGGTTTGTTTTGGTTTCTTAGACGAGTTCCGTATCCGGTATCGAAACGCTGTTTAATCAGCCCTAAGAAACTGCTTGAAATTTAACGTCGATTTGTGGCAAACGTGGTCTTTAAATACACGCCTCGCAAGAAACGCGATAAGATACGGAGAAAAAATCGTACGCGATTTTCTGAGAGGTCGATGAAAAGAGGAGACTCTTCTCTGTAAGTTCACTGCAAAACTAATCTTCGTAAAAATTTTCCAAGATCCACAAAGTCGTTCGAATTCGTAAAATTTTTAGGAACTGATATCTGTAGCTTCTTAACCCGTGTGTCAAAATAAAGATATATTTCGAAAATTCAATTCGGAGGTGCGAAAGTAAAAACTTCGCTGTTTAAAACCAGCCCAGATGGTGTGCCATACGATCTCTTTTAACGGAGTTACAGCCGCTCAAAGATCGAGAATTCCTCAGTGGAAACTCAGCGATCCTTTAATCCTGTAATCGAGTATACGTTTAAAATACACCGATATTTCTTCTCTCTTGTCCCTTAATCCTATCGTCGCTCATCAGCTTACAACTCCTCTTCCCTCGAAATGCTGCAACTGCGTTACTTCTACAGAACTACGCTCGTTCCGTGCGTTTCGAAGTCTCGCTAATTACAACGAAATCCATTCACGAACTCTCTGCGCGAGTAAATAGATCCGCCACGGTTCGGAACAGCGGCCCGTCGTGCATCCCTTACAATAGAACAAAATTCCACGAATGTGGATAATCTTTGCAAGGGTAACAGGATCTCTCCGCCTGTCGCTCATTACCGTAGGATTAACATCCACCCCTTTCAACCGCGTTCGCCTCTGTCCCTCTGTCCCTGTTTCTCGCGAGAGACCAGAGAGAAAGCATCGTCTAACCTCGATCCATTGTCTGCTGTTCGCAGGCAAAATTTCGCGTGATGGTGGAGGAGAACGCAGCGACGGGGGCCCGGCTTGACGGGGAGCTGGAACGAGCCAGGGGCGAGTGCGCCACGCTTCGCGGCGAGCTCAGGGACGTCCGCGGCGCTTTGCCAGTGGTGTTAAACAATAACAACAGCGGCAGCCACACCGCTGCGACTGGCAACAGCAACAACAACGCGGCCGCAAGCGGCGGGAATAATGGCGGCAGCCCTGGACAAGAGGGTGGCGAGCAACAGCAGCAACAGCAGGACGAAGGCAAGAGACTCAGCGCCGGAAGCAGCCCTGTCGAGAAGAGGAGTTCCGCCAGTGACAAGTCGGCCAGCCCTATCGATAAGAGAACCAGTCCCGTAGACAGGAAGGAGAGAACCAGTCCTATCGATCGACGCCCAAGTCCCATAGGTATCTAGCTTTTATTATATCGCGTTGTTTGGAAAGTCATTTCGTTTCTTTTTTCCTTCTTTTTTGTTTTTTTTTCTCTCGTGAAAATGAAACACGATTTTTTTAGAGTTTCACGCGATCATGAACGGTGGAATGAGACAAATTTAACCTCTCAGCAATCTCACGAGTCGTTATTCGGCGGTTCGCATCTATCGATGCCTTTATTTCGTCTTCGTCGGCTTCAACAGGCCTTCCAGAACGCGGTGCATCTTCGACATCGAAATTGCCCAAACGAAATTTTGGAAACCAATTTTGGCATTGTCGTTCGATCGATACATCTTTTACACACGCGTCGCATAATTTTCGCCTTGCTTCAACTGCATTTTTACCTTTTCGATAGGTAAAAGAGTAAAATACGCCGAAAATGCTGCTTTCGATTTTCCATATTTGATAGGGCACCGAACGAAAACTATCGCAAAGAATGAAACAAAATTTTTATCAAACAAGCCTTATTGTATCCGCTGTCAAAATATATGATTGTGCGGCTTAAGCGTGAAGTTGACTGTGAAAAAATACAATTAGATCCTCTGTTGGGAGAAAACGAAATTACTTTCCGAATAACCAATATTATATCGCATGTTTTGAGTCTTCGGTTCTCTTTGTTATTTAACTCTTCGCATTGGCATTCGATCTTTTCGATCGGGAAAGTGTTTCGTTTTAAACTGTGTATCTATGAAATGGTAGAACTTTGAACGATTGCGTGGCAGGGTTTCTGTTAACAATGCGGCTACCGCGTCGTATTTGAGTTCAGTTTTGGCGAAGGATCGATCTTCCGCGCGAATTTGCCGGGTCTCCTCGAAAAAGAGAACTGGAGGAAAATATAACCGGGAGAAAGTTCCATTTGTAGATTGAATGTAACGAAAAAGTATTCGCGCGTTATATCGAAGTTTTCTCATAAATGTTGGAGCCACGGGTAATTCTTTGGCGGAAGTTGCGCAACGCGTAAATCAAAAGCGCGCAGAGGTCATGCATAGTTCGTGGTTGGAACTTTATCTCGATTTCCGGACATCGTTGTACTCTGTAGTATATCTCATGGTTACTCGATGTCACTTTTACGACTGCTGCCCGTGACTTACCATTTGCTCTACGACTTCTAAAACACCCGTAGCCTGCTCCACTTGCCAAAGATTAAAACTTCTTGAAAGACGCGTAATTTCCCTTCGCAACATTCTCCCTGACGATTCGCGCGTATTCCAAAGTTATCGCGATAGAAATCCAACAACGGTTTCGGTCGGGTTACAAAATTTGACCGATACTTTTACATGGATCAGGAACACCTGCACGGATTCGTTTACCAATATCGTTCGAGAAACTCGATACGAAAATTGGACAATTGTTGAGCGAAAAAAGCTCAGGTCAATATTCGGAACCCCTAGAAAATCCACGTATAAAATCGTAATAAAATCATTGAGATGGTCGTGCGTAGAGGTATATCGAAAACGATGAAAGCTGTTGAACTATTCGCAGACTTAAGTCCCAAAAACGGAGTAAAATTTCGAAAGACATCGTTCGCTAACGACCCCGAACGACTTGGTTGCAGAGAAACGAAATGGCTCGCCGAGTCGCAGCCCAAGCGAGAAAGCACGACGACCGTATGCTCCAGCCCTGGAAAAGACACGACTCGGTGGTTCCGGCGGAAGCGTGGACTCACGATCCGGAAGCGCCAGCCCTGACCGAGGATCCAGCAACAGAAGTTTCTTTCATCGCAGCGCCAGCGATCGATCTAGCGTGGAGAGACTTCGAATATCGACCACGAACCGTGACTCCTTACGATCCAGCAAAGAAATGAACGAGCATGAGAAGGACATCGACAAAGATCTGGTGGACGGCGATGTGAGGGCCGAGGAGGACAATGAACCACCTGGACCAGCCCCAGGCAGCAGACCCTCGTCGCCAGCTAATTCCCTCGGTGGGTAACCCAGCATTTAATTATGGAAGCCCTTCCCTTTCAGCCTCGTCCTCGTACATTCACTGTTCGTGATTGTTCCACCAACGGCTGCGCTACGTTTCCGACGATTCCCCGGAATTAAACGGAGCTGAACTTGAGATAAATGCCCTTCCCCGAGTTTTCTTCAATGCGGAAACGAGTGACGGGTGACCGAGAAGAGAGGCTTTTCAGCGACCGGCAGACTCGTCGCTGGATTCGGTGCATTATTGAGAATGATACGTCGTGGCTGGTTGATTGAAAGCTCTTGAATGAGGAGGATGCTTGATGAATTCTTCCCCTACCTTCTGATTTTTAACCGCCTCGATCCTCCGGCTCGTGAACGAGGTGTTCCGCTGAACAAAGGGTTGCAAGTGGGAATTTTGATTCTTTAAGGCTCTAACGTGTAAATTAAGCCGTAATGTTTAACCCTCTGTCACTGAACCGCTTATCCTTCGAGGTGTTTAAGTCTGTTTAACACGTTGACTGCCAGACGCATTTTCCATGGTTTGCCCAAGGCGCCAACTTTTCATTATGCGATGCATATTATGCTGAAATATTATTTGCAGCAGGTAAAATGAATCATAAAATCATGTTTCAAGCAGTTTTCGTGGCAGGGATCACCAGTGATCCCGTGGCGCTGGAATGCAATTAAATTATAAGTATTGTCATTTGTTTAAATTATATATATTTCTATTAATCTAGGCGCGCCGGTCACCGGTGGCCCCCACGGCGCTGTGTAGTCAAGTCGAGTGCCGGTCACCGGTGACCCCCACGGCAGCCAACGTGTTAAATCCATGTTGTATTCTTCCTTTGAATTTTCCTAAACTCTTGTTTCTTCCTACTCGTATCCTTCTTTCTACAATCTTCAATTTTCCACGAGTAAAAGATGTCCGCCGAGATATTTAACGACGACGAGATAGCGGCGTGAATGTTGAAATGGAATTCTTCGTAGAATCGTATGTTTGTCGAATTCGTCTTTTTCACGAGTAACCGAATTTTATTTATACATATATCGATATTTCCTTCAGGAATCGGTGATCCACTGGTAGCATCGAGGCTATCAAACATTCATGGCGGAGGTGGTAGCACCGGTTCGGTAGAACTAGCCAGTACAAGGCGACTTCGATTGGAGAATGAACGTCTGGTAGCGGAAGTAGCGAGATTGAGAAGATTGCTATTCAGTGGAGCGGCACGCGGCGAGGTTGGCTCGGAGGATACGGCCCTGGAGGAGGAAGCACGATTTGTTGCTCTCGAAATGGAACTGCAACACGCCAAAGAAGCTCTCCAGGCACTTAAGGCCGATCGCAAGAGGCTGAAGGCCGAAAAGTTCGATCTTCTTAATCAAATGAAGGCACTCTATGGCACCCTCGAGGACAAGGAACGGGAATTACGGGACTTCATCAGGAACTACGAACAGGTAATTCTCTTTTTCGTGCAAATAAGAATGTCTTTGCATACATAACCATGCCGAGAAGTAGAGCACTCGTGAGTGGGCAGGAAAAATAGTTTCTGATCTGAACGGCAGACCTTTTCCGTCTCGAGGGTCTATTCAGAATCGAAGGACTCGCGTATAAAATTTACCGATCTATATAAACAACTTGCAGACGGTGGATCATTTTTTTTTTTCTTTTTTCTCTCTCTTGAAAGATTAACGCGATTGGCAAGGTTCGTTTTCGATGTAAACCCTTCGCTCGTAGAATACCCTCTATCCCATACCCGAACCCTAAGGGCTACTCGTAAATTTTGACAAGTTTCTGATAATATTTATCCAACGCAAGATACCCGCGGGGTGTCCGATTTTAATTTATCAACGAAAATTACTCGTTAACCGACCGTAGCGTGAGAAAGATGTTCCGTCAGTTTCATAGAAAATTCCATTCCGTAATTTCCATCATCTCGTGCTGGGATATACTTTCCCTTCGCCCTGTACTCGTATAAAACAACACCGTCGATCCAAATTAAAAACGAGAACGAGCTCCCCACCGTTCGTTAATTATGTCAAAACAACTGTAATTAAATGCAAGTAATAAGATATTTAACGCCTGCGGTAATTTTTTAAATGCCTTAACGCCGCTATAACGCGAGTTATTAGTTAAAGGGAGGGTCAGGGGAATAACTCGTCTGAACGAAAAATTTATTTAACGAATACCCGGTGAAACGCATTTCAATTTGTACGACGGCTCCGGTTCGCATGGCCGGGACACGTCCCCGGTACGCGGGACAGCAATTTTGCCTGTTAAATACTTTCATTAAACTTGCTGGAATTTCTCATTTTCCCGACACCGTTATCGCTGCAACGGCGACGTCGCGACGGGTCAGACGCTGCAACGTCGGTTATTCCAATTCCGGCAAATGAACAACCTTCGTCGATTTCCCTTCGTAAATAAACGTGGATCGCCTGGAACCGAGCCACCGCTTCCGGTATCCTTGCTTTATCAATATTTCAAGATCGTGCTGGATAACGCCGCTGTATACATTACCATTAACTACGAATTTTGTGGCACAGACTTCCGCGATCAAACTTTTCTTGCGAAATTTCCGGACGTCGTACAAAAGACAAGGTGGACTGAGCATACGACTAAATTCAATAAGAAAATCCGAGGATTTTTGTTGTTAAGACAACGTTAATTTCAATCCTACGTTAAACTTACGCTTCTCTCATATTTTTTTGTAAATTTCCTAGTGTTTTTTGCAATTTATATATCGAAGTATGTTTTACGGTATACTGGCAGATTCGAAAGGAGAGATTTTTATTAAATATTAGAATAAAATATTCTTCCATGATCTATGAGTCCATGAACACGTTTTAGTGAAGGAATATTTCCCTGAAATTCAAAGTTTCTTAATATTCCGGTATTCGTGAAAATTATTCCGTTAAAACTCGAGTTTCCTAACATCTTCGCAACTATTCATCGAGAAAATTCGGTATCTTTGAAAATCTCGAAATATCCGTGGCAAATTAAATCCAGCCTCATCTTCCTTTAAAACTTCTTCCTTAATTTTCCTTCGTTTCCTCTTAACCCGATTAGTTGCTCCTTATCTCTGATAGATATAAAATTCGCCGCGCTCGGATAATTTTAAAGTGAAAAGTCCGACGTCGGAAATTTAAAACGTTCCGCGAGTTTCGAGATTTATATAAGATATACGTATATATATTTATATAAATCGTAGAACATGCTCGGAGAATGAGCGTCGAGGTAGGAGGAAAATTGGAGAAGTACGTAAGGTCGCTTAAAGTATTTGGTAGGAAAATTGAAAGCCGGAAGACTCGGCTGGTTTTTCCTTTTCTGAGCAAGCTCTTACGTACAAAAACGAAAGACAAGAGGACGAAAGAAGATTAATAACGGCACGTTCCGCGAAGTCGACCTTTAATGTTTCTTGTAAAAAGCTTTAAGACGAAAACGTATCAATGCAAGCCGGGAGAAAAACGGGCGCGTTCACGCCGGAAAGAGGAGAAGGATTTTCATAAGGACACGGCGATGCATCATGCAGGATCCTCTGCGAGGAGAAAGGCAAACTTTAATATCCAGTAAGAGCACGTTCTATATTAACGATCGTAAATATCCTTTAAGCCGAAAGAACATAGTTCCGTTGCTGAAACAAACTGCGAAAGCCAACGAAACACGCCGATGAATTTGATAAATTTCCATGCTGGAATTTGTTGCGAAGATCACCTTTCCGTGGAACAAAACGCCCGCCATTTTCTTCCTCTCGAGTCCCGCGATGAATTCCTTAAATCGTGCATGTCGAATATTTTCCACTCCGTTTAGCTCCTGTCCGTTGTACCCGTCATTTTTACTCGGATCCTCGATGTTCTCTCGGGACAGGAAATGTCACTGTCTGATAACGAAAATATCTTTTGAAAGAACAGGATTTTAAGGAAAGAAGCGATACTGAAGACATAGAAAATGATTAACGACGTAAATTACAAAGGTTCCGGATAAATTACGCATTTCGTTGGGGATACATCGATGATTATCTGTCACAGAAAGAACTCCAAAGAACAAAATCCTCTTGGCAAATTTTGGAAGGGACGATTAGAACATGTCGGAAGATTTCAGGTAAAAGGAGACTACGCAAACTTTACGTACGTTGCTTTTATGTCTATATTTATAATCACGACTCGATGGAAGACAGTCCATTTTGCGCACAGGTATATTAAGTACAGGTAACCCTCCTATAACACGGTAGATAGGTTTTTAAAAAATGTGTTGCGTGAAACTGTGTTGCATGAAAGCCAGAGTCTATACAAAAAGCCGCATTGCGTTGCGAAAACTTATTAAAAACAAATTATAACTTTTAATTCTACGTAAAAAACTTAATTTCTATTAAAAATATAAATGTAAGTACAACACAAAGGAAAAAAAGACAAGAATATCATTTTAATTCCACGCAACTTTAATTTCACAAATTTCTTCGTATTTTTTTCAAAAATTTCTTGGACTCAAATGGTTAAAACGACACAATCTTCGTCGCGACTGAAAAAGTACAATGTTGCATAAAAGTTTTTCCAATTTTCTTATCGTGTTAGAGCGAAACGGTGTTATAGAATATCGGGTTGTAGGAGAGTTGTCGCAATTTGTGAATCGTGTTATAGCGAAACCGTGTTATAGAAGGGCTACTTGTATCATATTCCAGCATTCTCTCGCGACTATCTGATTAAATATCAACGGGAGACATTCCCCGATGTGTGCTCGTGCTTTTGCATAATTAGAGATGAAAGAAAATGCTCGTTGCCTCCGGTCTTAGAGCAGATTTCCTTCTCCGGGACGGTTCTTCAATTTTCTCTTCTTCCATCCTCTTCCGCGTCTTGTCGCATCGCGTACAATCCACTTCATCAGCAACGAGTGTCGACGTGACACCGTTCTACACGGGAAATCCTCGTCCCCGTGTTCTTTTATCTGCCACGGCGTAACGTCCGCTTGTTTCGCCCTTATTCAAGCAGAAAGGCGAAACGATTGATATCGCGGAGGCTAGTCGCGAGGATGATAAGCATCGAAATTTGCATGGTAGACGAGAATACGTGGATCCGAGTGAGCCTCGATGGCTGCTAACATCTGTTCCTCTAAATTAGAATAAATTATCGCACGCGAACCGAGATCGAAGCAGCTTCGAGGCGCGAAATTGCAAATTCGGGATCAGGCACTGGGAATAATAATTCAGCGCATTATCAGAAATAACCAGGGCTACTTGGTATCTATTTTACATATTATCGTGCATATTAATTCACCGATACCTGGAGGAAATACCATAAAATTCGGCTCTCGACTATTTCCGATAGAGAAAATATCGCGGAAAGACTTAATCACCTCTGTTACGGAAAATTATACCGTGTCTTCTCTTTCGAAATTTCCCATAACTCTCGGTAATATCGGAAAAAGTAATAGGAATAGTCTATCGTAGAATAATCAAATTTAAATCGGATCTTTGCATCGTGGAATAGTTGGACGATACTTCTCCACGTATTAATTATCGACTCTTCGAGGTAACCGATATCCAAGCCCTCGATATCGTATTATGCAGGGTAAATCTGTCGAAAGTCGTGGCAGATTTCGAAAGAGAAACGCGATACGAAACGTTCTGTATCTTCACACGTGCACGCACCCGATTTTCCGCGCGACAGCCGGCAGAGCCGTGTGACCAGCGATGCATCGATAGTTTTTAACTCGAAAATGTTGACCCGCCAACGGGCAACACCTGACCGACCCGTTGGAGTGGCAGTAATCGCGTTGTCCCAAAGTTTAGCCGATAAACCAGCTGCAACACCTGTTATACGTACCGTGAAGTTCCTTGCGCCCGAGGGAGAGATAAGTGGATTAAGTTCTCCGTAGCTGATATCCTAGCGGCTAATAGGCGAAGGTACATGACACCTGTAAATAAGCGACAAGTTGCACCTGTATCGAGTTACCGTATTGCCGATCGCGCGACAGCGTTGTCGAAGAGAAAAAGGAAGCGGAGGAAAACGCCTGGGAAATATCCACGTTCCATAACGGAGCCCAGGATAGGCTAGGCAGACATCCTGCAATTCCCAATCGCTGAAGAGGATTCCCAGTGACAGAGGGTACTGCTAACTCCCTAATACCGTGTGACTTAAGTAACTTGCAAATTATCTTACTCTAGGTTCGCTCCAAGTTATCCATGCGTGTCGTTACTTTGCGAATGTTATTCCTCGAGTTATCATTATGCCGCCATACTCTGGGTTACCTTCGTGATCTTCGCTCGTGCACAGATCGTTAAATCTCACGGAACTTTCCTAGCCAACTCTCCGATACGTTTATACGTTTATCGAAACGGTTTATACGGTTTCAATCAACGAGAATGTTTTAACGCGTTCGATGTCCGCGATATTCTTTGTCCAAGAAGTTATAGGTAAGCTACCGATCTTCCCGGTTTTCACACTCGGACCTTCTGAAATGCGTGAGATACGACCAATCCGGATAGTTCGGGCGGAAAAATTCCAACGATCGATCCATCGATCTCGATTAATACGTCACAGAGCGATCCATCGCGCTCGGTTATAATTACGCTCCCTCGACTTTTAATCACACATCGCGCGCCGTGTTGTTTCCTCGGTTACAAAGGGACTCTTTGACACTTTGTAAGCGCGCTGCATGCATTGTTAAACGGTGGTGGTCTCGGGTGGAATTACTGCCCGGATATGGGTCTCTTTGACCGTTGATTACAGCGGATGCGAGAGAACGAGGCGACTTTAGGACGCCTTCAGCAGCAAGGAGTCGGCATACCTTCGGAGGAACACGAACGCGAGAGGGAACGGGAACGTTGGAGCCTCCTAAGGGCGGCTAGGGACGAGGCCGATCGAAGTCTCAGCCTCGCGGCTAGTTTGGCCGACAAAGAAGCCGCCCTTTCGCACGCACACGCGACTATAAAAGAGGTAAGCCCTTTTTCTCTTCTCCTTTTTCGCTCTTTTTCATTTCCTCTCTCTCTCTCTCTCTCTCTCGCTCGCTCTCTATCCCTCTCCTCTTCTCTACACCCTTTTTTTTTTTCTTCTCAGACCCGCTGTCCCCGGCGTGTACATTATTACGCACGACGGGGAGTCGAGTTGATGAATTTAATTTCTTTACCAGGCCGTGGTTGAAGTGTTTTGCAAAGAGTGCACGGTCCGAAAAAAACGACCGTTCCCTCGAGTCAGCAGCAACATTTTTCTCCTGTTTGCGCAATGGCTGTTGTTGCTTAACTTTCTGGATTATTCGCTCGGAACAGTTGACTCAGCATTCGGCAGAGCCGTGTACTCGACTAAGTTTAATCTCTGACGCCATTTCGGAACGGAAATGGTACGTTCCCAGTCCGTGACCAAATTCTCCCAAAGTCGCTCCGCGTTTCCTTTCGTCCTCTCTAATTTACGTAATACGCGAGAAATATGCGGATAAAGTATCGCAGAAGTTTCTTCGAGAAATAAACACGATTTTACAAATATTCGCGTTACGCGACGGGTACGTAGATCGCATCGAACGGGACGAAATTTGTCTTTCGTGCGAACAGAAGATAATATCGCGAAGATAATAGAATTTATCGCTCGAAAAATCTATCAGCTTTCGAATCTTTCAAACGCGAAAATCCTTGATTCGTTAGCCGTTCTGTTTTTATCGAGAAGGTCAGAGAAACGTGGATCATCGACCATGTCAGGATGAATCGTGTCCCATCGAAGGATCGATGATCGATGTGATGTTATTACAAACGGTTAGCAAAGAAGCCGTTCCACGCAATTACTGGGCTCCGCTTTGAGCCCTGAAATTCTCGCGCATGGTGTGCATAAACGGGCAGGCGACTAACGAGTTTAAAACTGATGGCTCGAGGGCTGTCGAGAGGCTGTCACGTCCCGAAATTTCTAGTTTCCGTTCGACGGTCTACGGGTCGATACGATCCTGTCACGAAAAATTACATCACGCATCGGGGCGATTCGCTTCCGGAAATCAAACAGTGATCGTATTCGATGCATCTCCACACGGGAGAAAAAAAAAGAGTTATTCTCTCCTCTATAAACTTCCCACCGGTGGTCTTCCCTACTCGTTCGTCGGCGCTTTTTCAAAAAATTCCTCTGCAAACCGAAATTCACCCGCAAAGCGGATAAAGCCAATATAACCGATAAACACATTCCCGTACATACGACTAACGCAGATTAAAATTCACGCGATAAGACATCCGCGTAAAATAATTTCCTTTGTCGCTTTGCAATCCCGACATTCGTCTGCGCTCGAATAACAACGATGAAAGTCACTCGAGTAATTTTCTCGATATCGCCGATTAATCCTTCGCAATCGAAGACTTTTTCGCTATAAGGAAACTTTCCTTGTGTTTCTATAAACTCGGTGATGCCTTTTACGTGAAAATATGCAAAGAAAATTGTACGTTTGCGTTTGGAACGAGCGGAATTATTTCATTTTGATATTTCGCGTGTAGTTATTTTTAACACTAGGTTTACGGGACCCGTCAATTTGACTGATGGGTTGCGTCAATTATACCATATTAACAGAATTAATTAACTTATATTAAGTCTGTTAATATTGCGATTGTTTTCAAATTAAACGCATTGTTTAAAGAAAATGTGTGGTTTTCTTTACCCTAAACCAAACTGGTGTCCGCTGAAATAGATGTACAAAAAACCCCTGTAAACCTAGTGTTAACAGATCTAATATAAGTTAATTAAATCTATTAATATCGTATAAATGAAGCAATCCATCCGTCAAATTGACAGGTCCCGTAAATCTAGCGTTAATATCTGTTATTCTCGCTTATTCGCGTTTAAGTTATGTCTCTCGAGTGCAAAGGGTTAATATATCCGAAATTCGATCGCTAGAAAATAGCTAGACCGCGATAAACCGCGATATAGTCATCTGTTCATGGGTTAAAAGTGAAATAAAACGTAAGCGTTTGAAGGATACGATATTTATCGTACGAGAAGTAGAGTCTGGACTGGATCGGAGAGACGCAGGTCAAGAAAACGTGTGCGACGTGCGAAGGAAACAAAAGACACGCGATGACAAACGAGGAAGACTTATGGGATAGAGATCACCCCCGCATCGTTGACCTGTAGAGTTTTATTCTTAGCAGTGTCATAACCAGCATCCCCTATAGCGACTAACACGGATGAAAATTCGTTGGTATAAGGGAACACGCGCGCGGAATAATAATCTCGCCGAGTTTTCCAATTAACCGAGCCGAGATTCTCGGTGTCTTATCGCGGATCCAATCGCGGCTGAAATTCCCGGAGTACAGAGAGAGTGGTTGGTACAGTTGCAGCGTCAATTGGCAGAAAGGGGTGGCGGCGGTGTCTGTTTGAGCGATCAAGAATCCTTGGTCTCGTTCCCGAGGGGCAGCGTGAATGGAGCCGCGACGCCGGGCGCCGGAAGTAGCAGCGGAGGCGGTGGCTGTGGTATCATCCCTCATATGAATTCTCAACCGCCATTAGGCAACACAGAGCTAGGAGTGACCGTTGGGAACGTCGGGAATGCGGCAGGTGCGGGCTCTTCCGGTGGACAAGCGGGCGATCGCGGAAGTTGCAGCGCAGATAGCGGCGTCAGAGGTTCCAGCGACAGGGAAAGCGGCGGCGCCACCAGCGTCGGTGGAAATCTTTCCGATTCTACCACAGACGGTAAGGGATATTCCTGCTTCTTCTTGCTTCTTCCAGCTTCTACCATAAACCAGGGAATGGTGACACGCTCTGCGAATTTTATACGCTTTCTCGAACGTTTAGTCTTCGAAGTAACTTCCAGGCAGATTCGATAAATCGCACGAGTATTCGTACGATGCTACTGGTACTTGTTGAACGAATTAGAAAAACGTTCGCGGCTATAGCAAACGTTGGTAATCAGATTGGAACGTAGCGGATAAATTAGAAATTCTGTCGTGTCGTGTTATCGCAGTTGTTCTTCGAAAAGAAACTTTATGGGAACAGTTCTATCCGAAGGAATATCGAAAATCGTAGAGCGTGCGATCATTTTGTGCTTTACTGTAAGTTCCAGTGGAAAAGGGTCTTTAGATTTATTTTCTTCTTTATCGTTCATTTTCGTTTGCCATCTAGACGTAGAACGCTAGCGAGTAACTGCTCGTAGAAAAATAGTTTTTCAAGAGATACCGGAGGATGCTATACTCCGACTCTTGATTAAAAAACGTGCTTAGAATAGGACACGGGAAATAACTCGGTGGAAAGAGGAACGTAAAGTCTGTCTGTCCGATAGAGAAGCTCGGAAAGCAGCCTCTCCGACGAATTCGAAGCTTTAAATACCCGGGCTTAAATATTACCGAAGATCGCCGGATTCTGGTTCGCGTATTTCGTTGAAAATCGCGCGTTACACGACCGACAATGCGAGAAATATAGCCGGCGGTACAATACCAAAATTGCCTTTTGATACTTGCTGCATTATTCATCGCGATCGTAGAAGAATCTCTCCATTGTGATCTACCCCCCGGGAAATGAAGTAGCTTCCCAGTCGCGAAGCTATCTCGCGTATAATACAATCGCCATTATTATTCATCAGAGCGTCGAGTGGTTGGAACGCGATGATTCTTACGCTTAGGTGCAATGGGCGGCGAGATTAATCGTCTGGTTAAAGTGCATTACGTCGCATCCGTCGGGTCATCGTCGATGGAAAAAGAAGGAAAAAAGAGGCAGAGAGAAAGAAATGACACTGTAAGTGCCATCAGCCACGAATGTTAATCGGAGATGGCAGACTAATCGGGCGAATTTCCATCGTATTCAAACAAACCCCGTGGCTGTGCATTAAAGCCGATTGATCGACTGGGTTTTGAGGCAAACACACGTACGTGCTGCGATCGTGATGCATGTGCACGAGTTCTGAATTAGGCGAAATGTTACACGAAATATTCAAGCACGTTCGTCGTGGCGCAAATTTATCGAAAGAAGGAAGAAAATGCCGAGATTTAGAACGTTTCTCGGTAGAACGAGTAAAGATCGTTTTAAAAAAAGTAAGAAACGAAATTTCGGATATCTTCGAATATTCAGAATTCTTGAACCATTTAATATAATCAGATTTCTGTCGCAAGAAATTTCAATAAAAATGGCGACGAGGAAATCGAGTAAAAAGGATAATTATTTTTAGTACAGGTAACCCGCCTATAACACGGTAGATAGATTCTTAGAAAATGTCGTGTTGAAACCGTGTTGCATGAGAGCCAGAGTCTATACAAAAAGCCGCATTGCGTTCCGAGAACTTATTAAAAACAAATTTTTCTTTTAATTCTACGTAAAAAATTTCATTTCCATTAAAAATATAAATGTAAGTACAACACAAAAGAAAAAAAGACAAGAATATTATTTTAATTCCACGCAACTTTAATTTCACAAATTTCTTCGTATTTTTTTCAAAAATTTCTCGGACTCAAATGGTTAAAACGACACAAGCTTCGCCGCGACTGAAAAAGTACAATGTTGTATAACAGTTTTTCCAATTTTCTTATCGTGTTAGAGCGAAATCGTGTTGTAGGAGAGTTGTCGCAATTTATGAATCGTGTTAGAGCGAAACCGTGTTATAGAATATCGTGTTGTAGGAGGGCTACCTGTATTTTCATTCGTATGTTACGCAGATCCACAGCGGCATTAAAATTGACCCGATTGCTGTATAGAAAATAAAATACCATAGCGATCGTGCTAAGATGAACACGTAATTCCCTCAGGATAGTATTCGCTATTTGAGCTTCGTATCTGGTAAATAAGACGACTTAATCGTAAGTATAAAAATGCTGCGATCGAGGCGTGCAACATAAAGAACAAACAGGCAAACACCCTAGAAGCCATTTCTCCATAATCCCAAAGCAAACTCTCTTAAAGGTTCTCTTAATTCACTTTTTAATCATGTTCGAATTTCGTTCGAATTTTCCTTAACTCGCTTCCTCGATAGCTCGGAATCGAATTCGTAAAGCCACGTTTATCCGTGCTTATAGCATCAGCCATAATGTCTCTCGTTGCGTCTGTCGATAACAAATGAAACTCGGTGCGAGGAATTTCGATTGATTCGATGGACGAATCGATTCTAGCCTCGTAAAGGGGTCGAAGACGAGATCGAGAAAAGGGCCGGAAGCGGAAAGTCAATCTCGCGATGTTCACATCTATCTTTCGCGTTACTCTCGCATCCGCTATTCCCGAGGAATATGTACACGCAGACGGAGAAACAACGTCGACCTCGGTGTATCGAACGTAACACGGAATATTTTTTTTTTACTTTATATATTTCCGCGCAGGCACACCGACAATTACGGTCGAGGGAAGCGGTCTCGACATGGACAGCATCTCCGTGGTTTCCTCCATTGCACCATCCCACATATACCAGTGTAAGTGTCCAAACATAAATCGTTGATCGTCGTCTCCTACCCGTATCTTCATCGTCGTCCTCGTTTTTACTGTCTACTTGCTCCTTTTATCTTTCTTTCACTTTCTTTCTCTTTTCTTTTTCTTTCCTTTCTGTTCGTTCGAGGATTCTCTTTTCTCTTGCTCTGTCTGTTCTTCTGTGTGTTTCTTTAACTCTACTCACTGTATCTACTTTCTCTCTCTCTCTTTCTGTCTACTACCACTGTGGCCACTGTCTTTCTTTTTCCGATTATTTATTCGGCTCTGTTTTACGATTGAATGTCTGCTTCTCGCTGGTCCTTCGTCCGAAATCGATCGTTGCTTGGATCGCAAGGAATTTTCTTTTCCGCGAAATTCCGACAGTAGATGAAATAAATCGTAAGCCTGTATAATTGGAGGAAAAAACAAAATATTTATTATTTTCTTCGGTAATACGTTGTATCATTGATCCAACCAACCTCCTACAGGGAAAATTTCCAACGCGTATATACTCCTTCGACCAGTTCCCCGGCGTGATTTTGCAATTCGCGGAATACGTGTCTGTCTGTGCATAACTGTTCCTTTAATCAGGTGGTTGTTTTGAGGTTGTTAATCGGTCGTCATTGATCGCAGGAATTGTGTAACCCTGACCGGCAGCACTCGTTTACTTATCCATTCAATCCGGCAAACGTTAATTAATATTAAAGGTCCATTATGCCGTGGTTTCGCCCTAACAATCGGCTAATTGTGTGTTGTATGACCGATGCATGCGCATGCACGTGTTGGAGCAGCCAGAACTATCTCGTAATATCCGCTCGTAATGCTCGTGCACACGAGAGAGAATGTCGGACTGCGTTATTCTCGTTATAAATATTTTATACGCGGCCGCGGAGCAATTTTCGTGAAATCTACTTGCGAGCTTCGTTCTCGAATCTTCATCTACGTCTCGATATACCCGTGATTTCGCCAGACCTTTTCGACCCGCTTCGACCTATGTCTAAGCTCCAAGACAACTGCTTCTCTGCCACGGTGATAAAGCTAAATCTCTGTCTCTGTGCCTACGAATCTCTGATTCTGCTTGCGCGCAGAACGTGGTAACAAAGTACGCTGTGTGTTCTTTATGTTGCATCGAACGTTGCGAAAGTATACATGGTGCGAGATCTGTCGAAAGGGCAGCACAGGCAAGCGACACTTGAACGATGTGTTCCGCACACTCGCCACTGAATATCCGTGAAAAGAAGCCGATCGATGAGGACTCGTACTAATTTCAGCCTGCCTCGATTCTTCGCGTTGTCATTGATCTGATGTTTTTCAGCAGCGACCACGCCAAAAGACTGCAGCCCCACATTGTCGCCCCTGAACGCGTTCTCCAGGTCTATGGACAATTCCTCGTTGTCGCGATCGGTGGAACAGTTGTCGAGCCCGTTGGAATCGGAGCCAAGGAGAAACAAGCAAAACACACCTGTCGCCGCACCTGCGGCTCATTCGAGATCTTCTGCCACTCGCGGAGGCACTTGGGGTTCTATTTCTAGGTGAGGGCTGCGTTTCTTACACGCAATCCATTTCATACGATTTACATTTCGACCTCTACCACGACCTTATCTCGATCACCTATGGATTTTCTCTAAGTGATATTAATTTATGGAAATTGGTCGTTTTATTTATTCGGTATGAATGTCGTTTTTTCTTTTTTTTTTTATCGCGGAGGTTGATGAAAGAAATGATCGAATGCGAAATTGCGATTTCCTGTAAATTTCTGAAAGAAATACACGCGTGAAAATATTACAACTCGTTTCGATCATGTATTTTTCCGTAAAATATTTCTATTCGAAGTGTTTCGCTATCGATAAGGTCGTCCCGACGCGTAGAAAGTGGAAATTGAAAATGCATCGGGAGGTGTTCGAGAACGTAATTTCTAGAGCATAAATATCCCGTGCCGATAAATATTCATGGGAAATAAATACTTTAGATTCCTGTTCGAGCCTAATGAATAACCATAAAGGAACAGGGTGTGTCATATCGTATTAATTCTCAGCTGAGTGCAGGCGCGCATATCGTACGAGAAATTGTTCTTCAAAGGAAACCTCTTCGCGAACGCTTCGTCGGGCTATCTAGAGATTCTAAAGCGCGGAATGAAAAATCGTTCGTGTGATATTCGCGAATCGACAGCCGCGGCTGTTAGTGGTAGAGGAAGGAGCCTAGGCTTTTAAAATGTCGCAGAAGATGAAAGTTGCTTCATCGAATTATTTGGAATCTTAATGGCTCCACAGAAGTGTATAGCATCTTCTTAGCTCAAAGACAGTTTCTTCGTGTCGATTTTCAGAGTGTTCGCGCGTACGCGGCATCGAAAGGCAGCGAATAACTCGAGCGGAGGAAGCGGAAGCAACGAGGGTTCGGACGGGTTCGATCCTTACAGATCATGGTCACCATTGACCGAGGAAGGATACGCAGAGAAGCTTCGTTTGCTCAGAGAGGCCGCATCCGTGCCTATGGAACGATGGAGGGCACCGACTGTCTTGGCTTGGTTAGAGGTCGCGCTTGGCATGCCACAGTATGGTCCACGATGCGCTGAAAATGTCAAGTCTGGAAAGGTGAGCCATCTTGGACTCCTTAGAAATTAGGTCAGGTACTAACGAGTATACGAATTTCCTTTGAAATTGTATTGTAATAGTAAAACAAGTGGTTCAAAGAGATTACGAGATATGGAATACAAGTTTAATCCTTTGCACTCGAGTGACGACTCTCAGTCGCCATGAAATTTTGAAGACTCGTATTAATTAATATATCATATTTAAGATAATATAACAATATACGAAATATCGAAATTAAATAATTCTACGTGTTAATTATTATACGATTCTCTATTTATCACTCAAAAAAATAATATCAGTTTTATACCAGAAAATTTGTGAGTTTCTATTCTTCTGTAATTAAAAAATTGCCGAGTGCAGAGGGTTAATTATACGAAATAGTTGATAACTTGATGGTGTTTAATGGCTGAGGAGATTTACGATATTCGATCGCAATGACTGCTTAGGTTCTATTGGAGCTAAGTGACGCGGAATTAGAAGCCGGACTCGGAGTGACACACCCTCTTCATAGGAAGAAGCTTCGTCTGGCTATCGAAGAGCATCGACATCCCAATCTCGTTCGATACCCGTGCATCACCCAGTTGGGTCACACTTGGGTGAGCTCGGAATGGTTACCTGACCTTGGCCTCGCTCAATATTCCGAAAGTTTTGCAACTAATATGGTGGACGCACGGATGCTCGATCATCTGAGCAAAAAGGAACTTGAGAAGCTGCTCGGAGTGACCAGGAAGTTCCATCAGGCCAGCATCGTGCACGGAATCCATCTGCTGCGAATGTTGAATTATGATCGTCAGGTAAAGCCGTGGAAAATAGTATCGAAATAATTCTTCAAATATTTAGAAGAACTTAATGTTCTTTTTAACCTTTTAGCTTACAATGACGCCTCAAAGGCGTCGTAAGGCTATCGGGTCAATTTGCAACAATAAATCTCTTTTTGTTTAAGAATCAACTAATCGTAATTATTTATCAAACATCTTGCAAAGATAATTGTACCGCGCACGTGTATATAAAAATCATAGAAAGTTTGCAATTTGTACAGTTTCGAACGCTCAGCCAACGACCTTGGTATCACTTTTGTTGAAAAATAAATCGTAAGGTAATGGGGTTAATTATAGGAAATAGATTTTCGATGGATATTCGTGAGATATGTGTTGATTTAGGAATCAAGACTGGCTAGAGTCAATTTATCGTTGAAAACTGATTGAACGGTATAGAAAACGTCCGACTCTCGGTAATTTTATTTTTGTAAAAGGCACTCGCAGTCAGGAGACATCAGTGCGAACAGATGGACACGGATCCTCTAGTCTGGACAAACCAGAGGTTCATTCGGTGGGCGAGGAACATCGATCTGACCGAATATGCTGAGAACTTAAAAGGTGATCTAAAATTTCACTCGCGACTAGATTAACTTCCACGTTTCTTCGAGTGATATAAATAGAAAAGAATACTCGATCATCGAACATTTTTCTCTCGATATTCTAACTCTTAAACGATGAAAAATTCTTTCCAAAGTTGGTAATATTTAATCTGTCATGCAGATTCGCGTGTATATGGTATTGTCCGCTGCAAACAATAGTAAGTGGATAATAATCTGATTTGCAAAACAGATTCAGGAGTACACGGTGCTCTGGTCGTGCTAGAACCATCCTTCACCGGTGACACCATGGCCACGGCTCTGGGTATACCGCCAGCTAAACAGATGATCAGACGACACCTCACCGCCGAGCTGGAAGCCCTCGTCGTTCCAGCAAGGTACTCAGTCTACTATCATCCAGAGGCCACATTGGACAACGCTCACTAATCGACATAAACGTCGTTCCTCGTTCGACAAACGAGATCGACGTCGATAACACGATTCATCCTCGTCTTCGAGTTCTCATTTTAAAGATTCTTTCCTCTACAGGGGGTATTCTAGCATCAATCACGCGTTAACGGAAATTTCACTGCCGTCATTCACACGATTAAAGTAACCTGAAAGCTTGGGCAGTAGGAGAATGTCAATCGTCAAGTAATTTCTTTAGAGGAGCATAAAAACGATGTAAAACTTTGGAAATTCTTGAGATGCTGCTGCGGTGCTCTCTCTCTCTCTCTCTCTTCTTCTTCTCTTTCTCGACATCGAGCAAACGTTTCCAAGCAGGCGTCTTTGATAATTAATATCATAGCTTGCCGGTATATTTTAGGAGAAAATCGCTTCGTAGCGATAAATTGCATCGATTAAACGAAATTTCGCTTGTGGTTAAAAAACGAACGATAGGGTAGAAAATTTTGTGGGTTGTTTTTTACCGCGATATAGTATGGGAAAAAAAAGAAAAAAAAAGGTACTTTAGGAATTATCGCTGAAATATTGTCAATTATCTACACGAAATAGTACGTTACACACGTTTATACGCATAGAGACGATCAAAACGCGAGTACTCGACGTTATTAGTCTAATCTTGACACAAATTTTACGGTTAAAAGATTTACCGGTAATAAGACGTTCGCCGATCATCGAAGTACGCGCGAACGCTCGGTAATATGTGTTTGCAAAATAATATTAGCTTTAAAAAAAAAAAAAAACGTTGTTACTATATACAAAGTCGACTCGATAGGCCTCACATTTTCAGGGTTTCTACTATTTAGTCTATCGTTGATATTCAAGTTCGAAAGGATATTATAGTTTAACCGATACGATATTTCCGATCTCGAGGATTGTACATAATAACGGGCGAGCTTAAAAAGTAACTTGCATTGATATTATTAGAATCGATATCAAAATTTCCGCTTCGGTCGAAGCATTTTTTAATAGAACAAATATAATTATTGGGATATTGTAAATAGGAAAGTGTCTAAGCAAAAGATAATTTACAACTCGGACGTAGTAACGCAGCGGTGTGCACAAGAAAGTAGAATTAAGATAGCATCGTGATGAATTTGAAAACTTTACGGAGCAAAATTTAATTCTTTCAAGAAGGATGGTTACTTATATACAGGGATATTCTAAAAATTAAGGCAAGCCGAGGTGCCAGCTTTTATATCGAACACCATTTACAGTTCCACTTCTTTCGATCTCGACTGTCCACTTGGCAAGAGAACACGATCGATAACACGATCATTTTATCCGATTCCTCGAGAGTAAGCTACAGCTTGTCCTAGTCTTAGAACTACCCTGTGTCGTCTAGAATAAGGTACAGTAACTGTTCATTCAACAGACTTGACATATTTGGACATGAAACATATCATAAAAGACCTTAGAGAATCCACGTAGGAGACGAGCACTGACATTACTGAATGCTGAAACACGATAAGATAAAAAGAAAAAAGAGCTATAAAGAGGTAATTGTGCATGCTAGTCCGGGCAATCTCGACTCGCTGAAATGGCCCGTTAAAAGGATAGTCGAGATCGCTCGCGACTGGTGCCTAGTATGTAAGTACTCATCCGTAATACACACGCCATACTTGGATATATCGGGAATACACACACGTATATACAGTACAGTACAATCTCGACATAATGTACATATACAAACATATGCAGTATACTCGATGAAATTCTTCTTATTGATAACATTGTACTCGGCACCGCAGCGATTCGCTGGGTCTGCAGTCCACTCGATCGCGGATCCATCGGTAATGTCTCTCATAGCTGAGCCGTAGCCCACAGCTGCTGCCTGCACTGCACTGCGCTATGTACAGCACACGTTAATATTAGTAATCCTGGTGTAATCCGTGGCCGGCCAAGGAATTATTTTCTCGACGAAAAGTCGCCTTCAACGAGATCTTTCTTTAAAATCCTTCCAACGCGATAGTTCACATTAATCGCGATTAAATCGCGACGTTCAATTGAATATCAATTCTAAGGGTTCTCGATACGCGTTCGATTCATATCTTTAACAGAAAACTTGGCTCCAGTTCCGATATCTCTTTAAACGCAACGATAAAGTAGAATATGATTGATTCAAAGGGGCAATCGACCGGAATTGTCACGGATTACACCAGTATGCATTATGATTCCTTTCATCTTTTTCTAATTTGCCAACTTTGATATTTACATTTTTGACTGTTCGGTGTTTATTCCAATCAACTGACCAGCCACGCTCGATGTGTCTCGGTCGATCCCCTATGAACGACCCTGCGCATTCTGGCATTCATTAAACATATATACATTCTTCTATATCGATGGTGCACAAAATGCTTGTGTATGTATATTTATGTTGTAACTAGATATTCATTCTGATACATATCTCGTTCTCTATTATCGAGCACTTGCAGCGAGCCACTGTTCAATTGCCAACTATTATTACTTTGTTCACGATATATTTTGTGTGCCAAAACGAATCTCAGATAACTTCATCTGTCACGCTCCCCTTATATCCCACGCACCGTACCCCATAACGGAACGTTCACTTTAAAACAAACCACTTCGAACCTCGCGAAATTTACCTCGATTACAATTCTCTTCAATTTCACCAACCCGTGAGAATCGTTCGAAAGTCTTTCATACTTCCGAAAAATAAAACAATCATTTCATCAAATTTCAAATTTTCAAATTTTCATCAAATTTTCGAAACAACCATTCGACATTATTCAAAGTATTCTATTATCCCCCACGTATCACGAGCCTCGCTAATAACACGTTAACAAAGAATCTCGAAGCAAACCTAAATCCTTGTAATTTCACTTTTGCAATATATCACGAGTGATCGTGGACTCACGTTTGACCGTGAAACGCGTTAAATCACCCACGCGAACACACCCTGTCCCTAGAGACCCTCGGATTAGCTTAACGCTCTATTTGCTCGCGAAACGATAAAAGAAAAAAAAAGAAAGAAAAATTAAAAGTGGGAGAGAGGTTCGCTGCAAAACGTGCCGAACGTGTGTGTGTCCGCGGTGTCGCCAAGGTGTGTGCGTACGAGCGGTCAGGTTGCGTGTACGCAGAAAGGCGTGCATGAAGCGTGGTGTGCGTGTGTGTAGAAGTCAGCTGGAGGTGGTCCCGAGGAACAGCACCGGCGGGAGTCGTCCGATGAGCACCGTGAGCACGGGCGGTAGCCTCGGTCGTGGAAGCAGGGCCCTGCACCTTCAGCATCATCAGAGCTCCCTGTCTGCCCTGCACATGACGGCCAATCACTCGGGCACGGTCGATAGACGCAGATCCAGCCTCAGGGTAACGTACCGTATAGATTCAAAGACACCTGGTCCATTCACCATTGCACCGGGAACTCGGTGGTATTTCTTCTTACTTTACCCTTCTGTTCTTCCTCGAGCTGGTGCAGGACGCGATAGATTCTTGGCAGATCGCTCTTACAATCACCTATTTTTCATTTTATTCATCGTCTCTCCCGCGTTTATACGCATCGACAACAAACATCGTGACTGAAGAAACTTTTTATAGATTTTACCACCCAACGTATGGGATTGTCGCGAAGTAAGATTTTAACGCGCCTCGATTTTTTAAACTACAGTTTTCCAGACCTTAGAGATCTTCGTATCTTTCAGAAGACTGTTTTTAGAGTGTATATTTAAAACTGGTAAAACTTTGACGATTTTTAATCGATGTAGGTTAACTATTTAGAAGTTGCGTTTACAACGGGCTTCGGAGAATATTTTTTCCTGTATTTTTAGCTCGAACACGGGAACCGTGAGATAGTTCTGTGAGTAGATAGATGTATAACCTTTAAGGCAAAGTTTGTTTCAAGTCGATAACGCGATCCGTTTGCGAGATACGAAATTTTGAAGAACCGCCTGGAAACGCGAGGATTGATGAATGGCCGGTGACCTAGATTTCGTCCTGGAAATGCGTACGTCTAGTAGTGATAGTAAAAACTACGCGGGCGTCCGTCATTGACCACCACGTGCTCGCAATGCTTGATATAGATCACTGACGCGTGCGAGAGCGAGAGGCCCCCGATTGGGTTTTCGAAAGGGATTCCGCTCGAACGACGTTATCTCGAAAACGGCAAGTCGGATCGGGATGAAACGGAAAGCGTTCTCAAGAGAAAAGTTCCTAGTTTCTAACGATATAAATTTTATTCGCGAAACTCAAGCAACTTCGAAGTATTCGATGTTCAAAGTTCGTGAACGTGAGAAAGTGAGATAGTCTGACAGTGGTTTTTAGATAGTAAATAGCATTTCTATCGCGGAATTTTAAAAATCACCGTCGATCATTTGTCACAAGCGATCTGCCTTGAACAATATCGCAATCATTATTAGTCATAGATGACTTTCTTCGTTTACAAGCTAACGGCATCCGAAAGTTTTGATACAATCGTAACAAGTAATTTTGAGACAGTGCATAGAAAGCCATCATTGACGAACACAATCATGCATAGAATAATCATTTACAGCAGTTGCTCGAATCGATTTTATCAAGTATATCGTCGGTTAATACGAAACGAAGATTCACGCTTCGTTTCATGCTCGAAATAGATAATTCGAGCCTTTGCTGGCTGAGAATCTTTATATCCAATTCTAAAGTACCTTCGCGTTAATCTCTCGTCGTTTCGTTTGTATATATATCGACTTCTTTGTTCGTTTGATTTCTCATTGGCACGATTGCATGGCATTGCTTAGGTAAGGACGCTCGTGCAGTATTTCGATCAGATAAAAGAAATATCTCCCTGTCTTGATATACCTTCAATAAGTTTAATCCTTATCGAAAATAGCGTACACTTTGTAGATATAGATAGAAAGTGTATCTGAAATAGCCACCACCGATGCTATCAATCGAGCATCATCGTTATTAACGGCTGAACACCACGCAAGCATCAAGCTTTATTCATTATTCATTGGCAATTTGAAACATCACGAAGCTCGTCGCAACACGATGAACCGGAGAAAAATCGATATGTTAAATTTCTAGTCGTTCTTCCACGTGAACCAAGGATTAACGATTTCGAAATGAAGGACGCAGAAAGTATAGGGACTATTCTATAACTACAAGTGTGACCAAATATTAACGCGATAAGGGTTAAAAGCTGTGAGCTATGTGCTTAACCTAACGTTAATCATTGTCCCTGCATCCTGTGGATCGTCGCAGACCTGCAGTCTTCTTTACTTGAAAAAGGTTCGGTATATATGTATATATTTATATATACGTATATGTATTTAGATCTATATTAATTCACCGTTTCTTTCATCACTTGTATACATCACTTTATCGCCACAGGGGTCCCTAATAATGAGTTTTAACCTGATTCAGGTTGCGTTCATTACAGAGTAACCCCTTCGAAGTTTCCTCCATAGATCGCTAGAGTTCTTGAAAATTACAATTCTACTTGGTTTTCGCAAAATAGATTTCATTCCCTTTCTAATATAGATTTCATCTATTCGATTCGTTTATCTTCCAATTCTATTTTCTTCTATTTCCTTTCCTTTTCTTTTTTTTTTTTCCTTTATTTACGGGCTTTCCATTTTCATTTCGGAACGTCGAAATTGAAACTCAAAAGCAGCCTCGAGGAAACTTCGAGAGTATAGTTCTGTGAAGGAATGCGTAAAGGAAACGATGATTGCTCTTATGCTAGTTCAATTAAATATCTTGCTTTTCACGGGGAGTCGAGATTTAACGTCCTTAATCTCTTACCAGAACTGGAATTTTTCGTTAGATTTGTACGCGTCGAACGCGTTTCTGTGATAAAAAAAAAAAATAAGACTCGGAAGAAATAACGTTTGAAATACGGTTTCAATGCCTGGATCGTTCATCGCGAAAACGAACGACGCAATCCATCGCGACCTTACACGTTCCGAATTTGATAGAAAACATAGTAGATATTCATCACGGTCTCACGAGCATTCTCCAAAACGAGGAGACATCTTCTCGCGTACACGTACTACTCTCTTTCTGATGTCTCCTCGTGAATTTTCAAGTGTCTGGATTTTAGCGAAGTGCCTGGAAACGCTACGTAATATACCAAGTTCAAAGATCCGTTTCGCTCGTCCGTATTGTCGCAGTTAATGGACACTCCGCTGAAATGTAGACGAGTCTCATGGATCTCGACCTCGATCGTACGGACTTCGAAAATACGGGTAAATGGGCCAGAAGCGAATCGACAGTTCCCTCGAAGGATACGCGATAAGTCTCGAACGAATAAATATCCGTGGAAGATTTTCGTTGTCGGTCCGACGAGACCGAGAGACAGCTCCGTTTCTTTCTCTTTTTTCCAATTCGACACGATATCGCCTGGAATTGTCTTAGAAAACCGAAGAAAGGAAAAAAAAGACTGACATTCAGGGTACGAGCGCATTCGTATCGCCTATAATTGTAGCAATTACGCAAACAGTCACGCGAACTTTCCCTGTACTTAACTATCTACTTGTTAAAAAAGTTGTAAACCCTCGTTGACGATTCTCTCCGAATGATCGTAGCGAATTACATAATTAACACGTGTCATAAGGATCGTGAGAATCCGCGACGTTTGCAAAAGACGAGCTTAACTAGTCAAATTTAACGAACTACTCGATCGAATATTTTACCATCGTGATTCATCGATCAATAAACGCGGAAACGGTCAAACGATCTTTCCTCTTGGGTTGCCGAGATTTTTATCTCGTCGGTAATACAGTGTCGTTTTTAGCTTCAGCAGAAAACGGATAATACAGCTGGCGTTTTTAAATATCAAAAGATTTGTTAAGAAATCCATCGGACGATATAACTTCTCGCAAACGTATCGCGAGACGAATTAGAAGAATTCTCTTTAATTTTTCGTCCTTTCTTTCCGTTCGATCTGAATAAACGTCGTAATTTTCGTTCGATAGAAAGTTCGATGAATCGCGATATAAAATATCGTGATTCCTAGTAATCCTCGATTTTCGATTATTAAATTTCCTTTCAAAGGCTGATTGTATCGCCGCCACACTGTGTAAACACTGTATATATAAAAAAAAAGCAACGATCGATTATCACGTTCTCCTTTTTCATGTATGTTAACCAGAGTGTCCTGTTTCTAAGGGTACATTATTGTAGTGAGTAATCGCATAAAAGAGAGAGAAAGAAAGAAAAAAAAAGAAAAGAAACAGGATACGAAAGACAGAGTATGCGAATGCTCGATTTTTAGCAATCTAACACTGATTATAACAATGACGAGCCATTGTGTAAATATAAATTGATGATTTCAATGTGGAATTCACGATGTGGGTTCTTAATCCGCCTTGTTTCGTCCTTTACTAGTTGTCGTGGAAGAGCTCACAGGTATGCGACTATAATCTACTTGCGTATATCACGATCGATATGTTCATATTTTTCTTACGTTCCTTTCTCAACTGTTCAGTAGTCATAGCTGTCGATTTTCCCGTTGGGCTCCTTTAATAGCTTAGAGAAATACGATCGACTAAAAATTGGCTAATCAGGATTTCAGAATAATTACGACATCACTTATCAATCGCAACTATTCGCCGTTAAACATTTATTATACAACGCGTTATAAATATAAATAAAAAGTGATAAAAAGTCTGGATGAAGTTGAAAGAAAAGATTTCGAATATCTTCCTCGTTAGCCAATCTTCGAATGAGCCTTTCATGGTTGATCGTAAGGTATGTTAATTTCTCCACTGCTTTACACATCGTTTTCCTTTCTTCTTCTCTCAAAAATGTTAGCCCCATCTTTAGTTCTCTCTGTCATCTGTCTTTCCGTGGATCGATCGGTAACGAATGACTGATCGACGACCTAAATCGATAGTACGACGATTTATTAGCCTTCCAACCCTGCAAGCTCGTGTCTCTTATGTTACTCAGTTTAACCGAGCAATTCGAGAAAATTAGATCGACGGAAGTCGAAGTCTTCTGTTCACTTTGTCGCTGCACGTGCATTCCTAGCTTCTGGTCGTGCCCAATCATCCTTCACCCCATTCCTCTGCTCCCTCCCATCGAAATTGTTTCGAAACTCGCGTAACAAGAACTCGAATCTCATTTTCAAAGGAGAAGAAACGTTCTCAAAGAAGCTACGGTTTCGAAACATTTCGGTACTGCAGACTCAACCAATTCAGCCACAAACAAGCATCTATCCGAACATCTCGAAACGCAATTTCACAGACCCAGCATCTTAGACACCTTAATAGCTCGTTTGCTCGTAGCATTGTCCCCTCGAGGAAGTCGAGATCCACAGATCCTTCAAGACACGCTAGGCCTCCTCGTAACGTGGTTCAAAAATTGCTGTAACGTCTAGTCAGTTAGACGTTAGAATCGATCGTTTAACAATATTGTCGGCATAATTATTATTCATAATTATTATTCGTAATTATTCTCACTCGAATTCAAAGTACTACACAAACGCTTGCTTTTCCTCGACATCTTATCCGCAGTATGCGTGAGCATATTAACCTTTTAGATACGGCTGAATTCTGCGTGTGGCTATTTCCCTGGAGGCAGGGTCTGACATGAACAACGTATAATTGACATAACACTGCAAAGTGTGACGGTCAATTCCGTTTTGTGCACGAGAAGATTCAAATAAAGTATTTGATAATTAAAACATAATTTTTTAAAAATATATATTACACATACTTTAACTATAAAAATTCACTTTAATAACTAATAATATAATCGAGTGACGCGTCGTTCAGAGAGATGACATACACAAAAGCCATTATAGTGACGCATCATCCTGAAAAATAATATCCGCGAAAGCCACTATAGTGGCGCATAGTATCTAAAAGGTTAAACTTCTCGAGCATGTTAAAGACAAACTTCTTTGCATAACTAACTCTAACGTTATTCTCTCTCTTTTGTAATAAATTAAAACTAAATAACTAAATAACCAAGCAAGCGAAAGGAATCTACCACGCGTGGAACAGAATCTACAGCAAATTTTCCCACGTTACACCCCTCTATGATCCCTCCCTGATATTTACCGACTCACACCGAGATCTGCCATAATTCCCGCTTTAGAAAAATCGGGACCTCCCTCGAATATATCAAGTTTCCAGCTAACTCGACGAAACTTTCCACCTTTCTCGACAGGGATCGTTAAGCAGAGCGTTCGGTCTACGACCCAGGAGCGAGAAGGCCTCGCCGTCATCGTCATCGGACACCGGAAGCCTGGCTAGCCAGTACATGAGTAGCGCGCGCAGCAACTCGCCGCCACCACCGCAGCTACCACCGAGGCCCATCACCGGGAACAAGAGGCATCGCAGAGTCAAGAGCATAGGTGACATCGACTACATAACAAGCGCAGCAGTAAGCACCCCCGTTTGACAGGAGGGTAGGCCCCAACATCCGGGGCCATATCGGAGCCTGAGCGAGCGAGGATACTCTTCATCCTACTCTTCTTCGCAGTACGGCTCGTATTCCGGCTACAGCAACGTTCTGCCAGGAGATCAGTACCAGTACCAACAGACTGGTAATTATTATCAGCTGAAGGGCGGTTATTACTCGCCGCAGAGCACTGGTCCGCCATTTCCAGGGGTTCAGAGGTACGGCAGCCTGGCCGAGGAGGCCTGGTCGTGCACCACGAAAGACGATTCTGGCAATCAGAAGGCGAACCCCAGGACTTATCTTGCTTAACTGGCCTCGAGAATGTCCATGGTGACGTCCCGATGACCAAACGCCATTGATCATTGTCTCGTTCGAACGGCTACTTTACTAATTCTCACGAAAGGCAGCTGTGATTTTGAAACAAGAGACTGCTGCGTGGTTAAATTGAAGTTAACCCTTTCACCGATCGCGGATCAATTGGTTTGAAAACCCCGGGTTTTTTCGCCATTCTAGAAACGGGATTCACGGAGTTAACCCATTAAGGAGCAAGCGAAAAATAAGGCGATTTTTTTATTTGGAATCTAATCGTTTGTTTCTTTTAACAGTTGTAGATGGTTTAATAGCGTATCTTCTAATAAAAGTTACAGAATGTCACGCGACCTTGGACCATAGCGGATTAACTTCGTGGTATTGTTAAGAAATTCGAAAAGTTTATCAATGGTGACAAAGCGATCTGTTAATCGAGTCGAGATTGTTCTTCGTTAAATTTATTTGAACGACCATCGAGGATAGGAAGATCGTTGGTCTGATATAATTCTGTCGAATCGAACAACGTCTCTACCAGGCTTGATTCTCAAACGATCTCTACGCGATCGAAACTTGATCGTGGAAATGCAGAGCATCTGCGATCGTTCGCTGTGAGAATGAAAGTTGACATCGGTGCAGGTGAAAGGGTTAAAGAAATTCGAAAGAATTTATCGAAAGAAATCGAAGAATATCGAGATGATCCTGCAACGATCGGCGAACTTGGGCGAGAGAACCTGCTGTGCCTATATGGACATGTGAGTAGAAAGCACCGATATCGAAAGTTCGAACGTGTGATATAATTCGAAGGAAGCTCGATGTATCGTGCGAGAAGGACTTCATGAAGGAATCCTGGAGTTGGTCTT
>NW_027470696.1:0-34071 GCF_051020765.1 Lasioglossum baleicum | reverse complement strand
TATAGAATTTTATATTAATTTAATAATAGTTAATAATATATTTAATTAACATTCTTAAATTAACATTTAATTGGGAGGATATATAAATTTATTGAACTTTATAGTATAATATTTATTAAACTTTGATTTATGGAAATATTTTAATTTGGTGTAATAATACAAACTTAAAGAATAAATTACCTTGGGGATAACAGCGTAATGTCTTTTTAAAGAACAAATTAATAAATATGATTGCGACCTCGATGTTGAATTAAGATAAATTTTAAATGCAGAAATTTAAAAGTTAAGTCTTTTCGACTTTTGAAATTTTACATGATTTGAGTTCAGATCGACGTAAGTCGGATCGGTTTCTGTCGATAATAATTTGATTAATTAATTGTACGAATGAACTTTAATTGAGAATAATTTTATTGCATATAATAAATATTTAGAAATTAAAATCCATATTATCAAATTAAAGTGTGTTAAATTTAGGGTTGAAATACATTATATTTGATATATAATAAATAATAATTTTATTTTATAAAAATTATTATTATTTTTGAGTATTAAATATTTTTCAAGAGTGTAACTTGGAGTAGAGAGAAAGAAATTTGTCTTCATTCCAGTGACGGGCACATTAACTTCATGTATGCATTAAAAGGTCGTGTGTCAAACCGTATGGGAACGTCACGACCTTCTGTTAGAGACGAACGGCTTTGTATATAGCGTCACGTATCTTGTGATTCCGAAATTCACCAGGTGCTTCGGGAGTAAATGCGCTGTTCAGTATTGCCAATATACACCACAATTCACGGTTTGAATGTTAAAGTATAGCGTCCAACCGTTTGAGAACGTTACTAATTCCTATACAGTCAAACGTTTTACCGAAGGACTGACCCTCCGAAAAACTAACCCGCTGTATCGAAAGTATAACGTCGTGTTGAGTGGCACGAATTAGTGTACGTTTTAGCGACGCGCACATTTTCATGTATGTATTACAATATCGAGGGTCAGACCGTTCGAGAACGTTACCGCCATCAGTGAAAAACGAACGATTAAGTCAACAGCCTCACGTATCCTGTGATTCGGAGAGTCAAACCAGGTACAGTCGCATAGCTAATGCAATAGCTTCTCGCCCGTCCTGATATTCCGAGAGTCCAACAAGTCATTACGGGGAGTAAATCCGCTGAATTGAATAGGCAATGGACACCATAAATCACGGTATGAACAGTAAAGTAGAGAGACATACTGTCGGCGATCATTATCAATTGGTATACAGTCACTCTGTTTATCGAAGTCCTTACAATCCGTGAATATAACCCGCCGTATGGAGAGTACAACTTCGTGATCAGAGATACTAATTCGTAGACCTTATTGTGATGGGCACCATAACTTCATGCATGAATTAGAAGGTCAAAGGTCATACCGATCGAGAATGTGAACACACTTCTCGAGAGTGGAACAGCTAAATCAAAAGCTTGACCTATCCTATGATTCGGAGGGGCATGCCAGGTTACTCAGGAAGTAAATACGCTCAACACAATGGGCAATAGAGACCTTAATGCACGGTTTGAATATCAAGGCAGGCTGTCAAGCCGTTTTGGTGCAGTTCCTATTCGTGTAGGGTTAAACTTCTTACAGAATGCCTCGCCCTCCAAAAAACTGACTCGCTGTATTGGGACTATAACACCATGTTGAGCGGTACGGACTTTTATGAAATTTAGCGACGAGCACCTTATTTCACGCAGGAATTAGAAGATCGAGTGTCAAACCGTGTGAGAACGGTACCATCTTTGATGGTCAAACGCCAAAGTCAAGGGCTTTTCCTACCCAGCGATTATGAGAGTCATGCCTGGTATTCCAGGAGTAAGCTCGCTAGACAGTATAGGAAATAAATACCTTAACTTGGGAGTAAATATTAAAATCGAGCGTCACACCGTTTGAGAAAGTTACTTATTGCTATAAACTCAAACATTTTACCGCAGGCCTTACCGTCCGTGAAGCTTTCCCGCCGTGTCGAGAGTATAACTTCGTGTTTAGAGAAACACATTAGAATACATTTTAGTGACGGCACCATAAATTCGTATATGAATTAGAATATCGATGTTTGAACAATTTGAGAACGTATAACCGTCTTTGGGTGACGAACAGCTTGGTCATTAGCTTAATACATTCTGTGAATCAGAGAGTCATATGAGATATTCCGGGAGTAAATGCGCTGTACAGTATTGGCAGCAGACAACTTATTTCGCGGATGGGAAATTAAAATGGGGCGATACACCGTGTGAGAACGATACTATTGCTATAAAGTCAAACATTTTACCGAATGCCTTACATTTCGGAAAGCTAACCCGCCGTATCGAGAGTATAACCTCGTGTTTAGAGGACCAAATTATTAAACATCTTATTGACGGGGACCTTAATTTCATTATGAATAAGAATATCGAGTGATGAGCCGTTCGGGAAAATTGCCACATTCTTTGAGAACCGAACGGCTTGATCAATAACTTCACATATCTTGTGATACCGAGAGTCTATCGAGGAATTCCGAGAGTCTGTCCGCAGTACAGTATTGGCAATAGACACGATAATTGACGGTATAAATAGTAATATACAGCTTCGCACTATCGCAGAACGATACTTACTGGTATGGGGTCGAACTTTTTACCGGATTCCTTACCGTTCGAGAACATATCCCGTTGCAGCATGTATCTTGCATAGTGTTTATGGAAACAAATTAGTAGATACTTTAGCAGACAGGAACGTTAATTGCATGTATGAATAGGAAGATGGTGGTTCATATCGTCCGAGAACGTTACCACCTCTTCTGACAGTCTCATGGCTAATGGAATAGCTTCACCATTCCTGATATTGCGAGCGACAAACCATGTATTCCGGGAGTATATCCGCTCAACAGTTTTGGCAATAGACACCTTAATTCCTGGTTTGACTATTAAAATTCAGCTTCGATCCCTTTGTGAACACTATCGATTGTTATAATGTCTAGCATTTTGCCGATAGTCATACCTTCGGAGGAGCTAACCTGTCGTTTCGACATTATAACTTCGTGTATAGGGAACGAAATTAGTATTCATTTCAGTCAATGGCATTTTGATTTCAAGTACCAGTTAGAAGATTGAGCGCCAATTCGCTCGAGAACGTTGCTACCCTCTTTGGGTGTCAACCGGATAAGTCTCCCCCTACCCTATGTCCCTATGTTCCGAGAGTAAAACCTGGTAATCCGAGAGTAAATCCGCTGACGAGTATTGGCTACACACACATTAATACACGGTTTGAATATTAAAGCAGACCGTCAAGCCGATGTAGATTGTTACGAATTGTAACATAGTCAAACCTCCTACCGAACATCTTATCCCCCCCCCCCACCCGAAAAACTATCCGCCTGTATCGAGAGTATAACATCGTGTTCAGAGAAAGAAATTAGTATACATTTCAGTTAGGGGCACGCTAGGCTTCATATATGATTTAGTAGATCGATAGTCACGCCTTTCGAGAACATTGGCACATTCTGGGAGAGACGAACGGCTAGGTCAATAGTTTCACCCATCCTTCGATTCCAAGAGTCAAAACATGTACTCCGGGAGAAAATCCGCTGAACATTATTGGTAATATATACCTTAATTTACGCTTTGCATATTAAAATAGAGCGTCAAAGCGTTTCTGAATGCTACCAATTGCTGTGAAGCCAAACGCTTTGCGGAGTACAATACCCTCCGTAATATTAACCCCCCGCTTCCATAGTATATCTTCGCGTCCAGAGAAGTAAATTAGTAAACAATATAATATAATTATAGTTGGCAATAGACACACTAATTCGCGGTATGAATATTACAAAGTGGAGCCTCAAAGGGTAGGAGAACTTTACCAATTGGTATGACGACAAACTTCTTAATGGACAACTTACTTTCGGCGAACCAAACCCGCTGTATCGAGGGCATAACTCCGTGTTCGGAGAATCAAATTAGAATACATTTTAATTTCGGAAACTTTAGTTACACGCATGAATTGGAAGATCGAAGGTCAATCCTCTCGAGAACGTTACCACCTTCTTTGAGAGTCGAGCGGCTTAGTCAGTATCTACAACTATCATGCGGTTCCGAAGGTCTGGCCAACTATTCCGGAAGTCATTCCGCAGTGCAGTATTTCCAATGCACACGTTCATTCACGTTATGAATATTAAAGCGGAGCTTCAAATCGCTGTTGAACATTACCTATTGTTGTAGTGCCAATCTTTTTCGCAAGGCCTTACCAAGAGAACTTGTATTCATTTTAGTACGGGCAGCTCAATCTCATGGATGAGTAATGAGATCGGGTGTCAATCAGTTCAGGAACGATATCACATTTTTGAGAGTCGCGCAGCTAAGTCAGTACCCCCACCTATCCTGATATTCCGATAGTGGAACAAGGTATTCCGGGAGGCAATCCATAGTGCAGTATTACCAATGGGCGCGTTAATTCATGGTATGAATATAAACGTCAAACCGTTTGAGAACGTTACCAATTGCTATAAAGTCACAAGTTTTAACGAAGACCTTATCCCCCGAAAATCAAACCCGCTGTATCGAGAGTATCAATTCGTGCTCAGAGAACGAAATTAGTATTCATTTCAATGACAGGCACCTTAACTTCAAGCATAAATTAGATGATCGAGAGTCAATCCGTTTGAGAGCACTACCACAACCTTTGAGATTCAATCGGCTAAGTCAATAGCTTCTACCATCCAGAGATTCCGCGAGACAAACCAGGTATTCCAGGAGTAAATCCGCTGAACAGTATTGGCTATAGTATTGTGAATGTACAGAGTCAAGCCGTTGTCGAAGGTTACGTATTGGTAGAAAGTCAAAATTTATACCGCGGGCCTCGCCTTCCGAGATGCCTAGATGGGTGCAGGGAGTGTTTCGCGGACTTTTCGCGGAAACAGATTGGTACATACTTTATCAGACGACACATTATTTCCGTGCAGGAATAACAAAATCGAGAGTCAAACCATCGGAGAACGATACCATCAACTTTGGAAATCGCAGACCTTCGTCAATGGCATCACCCATCCTATGATTCCGAGAATCAGAGCAGGTACTCCGAGAGTAAATTCCCAGCGCAGTACCGCAAAGAGACACCTTAACTCGCGATATGACTATTAAAGCATAGTATCAAACCGTCGATGAATATTACCAATTTGTACATAGTCATTTTTTCGCCGAATATCTTACTTTCTCAGAAGAAAACCCAATGTAGCGAGTGTCTTGATTAGTGCTCTCGGAAACAAATTATTAGACATTTTAACAGATGGTCGCCTTATTTTCATGTATGAATGGAAAGATGGATAGTTATATCGTCGTGCAAAGGTTCCACATACTTTGAGAGACGAACGGCTAAGTGTATAGCTTCACCAATCATGTGAGCCCGGGAGTCAAATCAGGCATTTCGGGGGTATATCCGCAGTACAGTATTGACATTAGACACCCTAATTCACGGTATATATAATATAGTGCAGAGTCGTAGCGTTGATGAACGGTACTTATTGGTATAGAGTCAAACATTTTACCGAAGGCCTTACCATCCGAACCGTAATCCGCTGCATCGAGGCTATTACTTCGTGCTCAGAGAAGCAAATTAGTACACACTTGAGTGACCGGTATACGAAATTCGTGTATAAATTAGAAGCTCGAGGGACAAACTAATGCATAACGTTACCACATTCTTTAAGAGACGAACAGCTGAGTCAACAGCTTCGCCCGTCCTATGATTCCCGGATGATATAGCAGATGTTCCGGGAGTGAATGAGCTATACAGTATGGGTAATAGACACCTTAGTTTGCTGTTTGAATATTAAAGCAGGCAGTCAAGCCGTTTTGTAACATTACCTATTCGTGTAGGGTTAAATGTTTTACAGAATGCCTTATCCTCCAAAAAATTGAGCAGCTGTATCGAGAGTCTAACACCGTGCTCATAGGTACGAACTAGTGTACATTTTAGTGACGTGCACTTTAATTTCATGGAGGAATAAAAGGTCGTGGGTCAAATCGCTCGAGAGCGATACAACCCTCTGTGAGAGACGAACTGCTATTTCAATAACTTCACCTACCCTGTGCTTCGGAGAATCTAAACAGGTATTTCGGGAGTAAGTACGCTGAACAGTGTTAGTAATAAACAGATTCATTTACGGTTTGAATATTAAAGCAGGCCGTCAAGCTGTTGTAAATCATTACCTACATGTGTGTGATCAAACATGTTACAGAATGCAAATTTCTCCGAAGAAATAACCCGCTCTGTCGAGAGTCTAACTTCGTGTTAAGAGGTATGAACTACTGTACAATTTAGTGACGAGTACCTTAATTTCATGCATGAATTAGTCTATCGAGTGTCAAACCATTCGAGAACGGCTACACCTTCCTTGAGAATCGCACAGCTATGTCAATAACGTCACCTATCCTGTGATCCCGAAATTCAAACCAGGTATTTCAGGAGTAAATGCGCTGAAGAGTATTGGCAATAGACACCTCATTTCACTGTTTGAATATTAAAGTTGGGCACCAAACCATGTGAGGACGTTACCACATTGTATCGAGTCAAACCTATTGCCGAAAGCCTTACCTGCCATGAATCTAACCCGCTGTATCGAGAGTAAAATTTCGTGTTCACTGGAACAAATTACGAGCAATTTCAGTGACGGGAACGTTATCTTTATGTACGAATTTGAAGGTTCACTGTATGAATATTAAAGCGGAACATCCAACGGTTGTAGAACGATACGAATTAGATTAATGCCAATAATTTTACCGAAGGCCTCACCTTCCGCGAACCTCACCCGCTTCACCGAGAGTTTAAGTTCGTTTTCACAGAAAACGTTTAGTATTCATTTCAGTGACGGGCACGATAACCTCATATACGAATTAGGAGATCGAGGGTCAAACAGTTCAAGAACATTACCGCAGTCTTGGAGATTCGAACGGCTAAGTCAATAGCTACACCTAACCTGTGACTCCGAGGGTCAAACCACGTATTCCTGGAGTAAATATGCTGAACAGCATTGGTAATAGACACCTCAATTTACGGTTTAAATATTAAAGCAGGCAGTCAATCCGTTGTAGAACATTACCTATTCGTATATGGTTTAACTTCTTACAGAATGCCTTACCGTCTGAGAAACTGACCAGCTGAATCGAGAGTGTAACACCGTGTGCAGAGGTACGAACTAGTATACATTCTAGTGACGATGACCTTAACTTCGTGCATGAATTAAGAGATCGATGGTCAAAACGTTCGAGAACGTTACCACAATTTTTCAGATTCGAACGGATATGTCAATAGCTTCAGCCACCTCTAATTCCGAGAGTTAAACCACGTATTCCGGATGTAAATCTGATGAGCCGTATTAGCAATAGACAAGTTACTTCACAACTTGAGTATTAAATTAGACCGTCAATCCGTTTGTGAACGATACGAATTGCTATAAAGTCAAACGTTTTACCGAATGTGCGACCTGCCAAGAATATCAGATGTCTCATCGCTAATATAACTTCGCGTTCAGAGAAAGAAGTTACTATTCATTTCAGTGACGGACATTTTAACTTCATGTACGAATTAGAGGATCGAGTGTCCCCACGTTCGCGATCGCTACCACCTTCTCTCAGTCTCACACACTTAAGCCAATAGCATCACCCGTCCTGTTATTCCGAGAGTCAAACGAGGAACTCCGGGACTGAAAGCCCGGTACAATGTTGGCAATATACGCCATAGTTCAAGGTATGAATATTAAGGGAGACCGTCAAACCATTGTAGGACGTTACCCATTCGTATAGAGTCAAACCTTTTACCGAAGGTCTTACATTCCGAGAACATAACCTGCAGTATCGTGAGTATGACTTAGTGATTAGAGAAATAAGTTACAATACATTTTAATGATCGGCACCATAATTTCATGTTGGACTTAGGAGTATGAGGTTCAAACCGTTCAGGATCGCTACCACCTCCTTTAAGAGTAGAACGGCTGAGATAATAGCTTCACGTATCCAGCGATACGGAGAGGCAAACCTGGTACTGCTCGATTAAAATCGTTGAACAGTATTAGCAATAGAGACCTTAATTCACGGTTTGAATATTAATGGAGACGGTCAAACCGTTGTGGAACGCTACAAATTGCTATAAATTCAAACGTTTTACCGTAGACCTTACCGCACGAATCCCTAACCCGCAGTATCGAGAGTATAAATTCGTGTTCATGGAAAGAAATTAGTTCTCATTTTAGTGACGGGATCCTTTATTCCATGTATGAATTAGATGAGCAGCTGTCAAGCCGATCGAGATTGTTACCGCCTTCTTTTAGAGTCGAACGGCTGAATCAACATCTTCACTAATTGTTGAGAAATTGAATATCAAAGAAGAGCGCCAAAACTTTCGAGAACGTTACCATCTGGTATAAAGTCAAACGATGCATCGAATAACATATCATCCCAGAACCAACGCCGGACTAGCGATCATCTACCTAAGTGCTCACGATAACGGATTAGTAGGTATTTTTGCAGACGGTCAACAACATTGAATGTATGAATAGTAAAAATCTGGGTCAAAAATTTCGAGCACGTTTCCACCTTCCTTGAGAGTCGAACGGTTAAGCCAAGAGCTTCACTTACCCTGCGATTTCGTGAGTCAAACCAGATATCCCGGGACTAAACCCGCTGCACAGTATTGCATTAAAATTCATACTTGCCGGTATAGATATTAAAGTAGAGAGCCACACAGTTGTAAAACTTTACCTACTGGTACAGAGTCTAACAATTCCCCGATGGCCGTACCTTCCGAGAAGTTAAATCGCTGTTTACAGAGTATAAGTTCGTGGATAGCGAAGGAAAATATTATAAATTTTAGTGTACGGGCAACTTTATTTCATCTGTGAATCAGAATATAGAGGGACAGAATTTCGAGAATGTTACCGCCTTCTTTGGGATTCGGACGGATAAGTTAATAGCTTTACCTATCTTGTATTTTCGAGAATCATACCAGGTATTCTGGGAGTAAATGCACTGTACTGTATTGGCAATAGACACCCCATTTCCTTGAATGGATATTAAAGTTGTGTTTCAAGCCGACGTATATCGTTACAACTTGCAATAGAGTCAAACTTTTTGCCGAAAACCTTGCCTTCCCAGAATGCAAGTCGCTGTAACGCGGGACTAACTTAATGTTCACCGAAACAAATAAGTGGAGATTGTAGTAGATAGGACACCATAATATTATGTATGAATAAGCAGATCGAGAAACAAACCGTTCGATAACGTTACAACCTTTCTTGGGAACCGCACGGGTAAGTCAATAGCTCCACGCTTCCTACAACTCCGAGACTCAAACCAGGTATTCCGGGAGTAAATCCACTGCACATAATTGGCATCACACACCATATGTCACGGTATCAATATTAAACTCCAGAGTCAAGCCGCTGTAGAACGTTCCGAGTTTTCATAGTGCCAAACATTTTACCGTTACCTTCCGAGAATCCATCCTGATGTAGCGATTGCCTGTCTTAGTGTTAACAGGAACAAATTAGTAGGCATTTTACAAAACGAAAGCCTTATTTTTAGTTACGAATAGAATACTCTAGAGACAAATCGTTCGAGATCGATCCCAACTTCACTGAGAATGGAACTGCGTCAACAGCGACACCCGTGCTGTGATTCCCAGTGCTAAGCCAGGTATTCGTGGAGTGAATCCGCTGAACGGAATTGGCAATGGTCACACTAATTCTCGTTATGAACATTGGAGTGCAGACTTGACACGTTGTAGAACGTTCCCCATTATGATCCTGATTTGACTCTCCAAATAACTAGGCTGGTGAGGCTTTTGACCCGCCTTTCGACTCGTAAAGAGGCTGGTAACGTTCTCGAATGGGTTGTCCCATATATGACGTTAAGGTGCCCGTCACTAAAATGTGTACTAATTTGCTTCTCTGAATAAGAGGTTGCACTCGATACAGTGGGAGATTTTCACAGACTGTATGGTATTCCGCAAAAAGATTGCCTTCATACCAATTTGTAACGTTCTCAACCGGTCATACGCTCGCAATTAATGTTCAAACCGTGAATAAAGGTGCCTATCACGAACACTGTACTGCGCATATACTCTCGGAACATCTGGTTTCACTGTCGGCATCGCAGGATAGGTGAAGCCATTGACTTAACTTCTCGAATATCATAGAATGTGGAAACGGTCTTGAACGGTTTGACCTTCGATCTCCTAATTCCAGAACAAAATCAGTGTGATCGTCTCTAAAATGTATACTAATGTGTTGCTCTAAACACGAAGTTATACTCTAGATACGGCGGGATAGCTCCTCGCACGATAAGCCTTCCAGTAAAACGATTGAATATGTAGCAATTGGTAACGTTCTACAACGGTTTGACGGTTTGCTTCAATATTCAAACCTTGAATTAAGATGTATAGTCCCAAAACGGTACAGCGCAATTACTCCCAGAGTACCAGGTTTGGCTCTCGGAGTCGCAGGATACATAAAGCTATTGACTCAGCGGTTCGTCTATCAAAGGGGATGGTAACGTTCTCGAAAGGTAAGATCCTGAATCTTGTAATTCATACATGAAATTATGGTGCCCCTCACTAAAATATATAGTTACATGTATCTCTGAACCTGAAGCTATACTGTTGACACTTCAGGTTTTTTACTCGGAGGGTAAGATCTTCATTACACAGTATGACGTAATACCAATTCGTAATGCTCGACAACGGATTGACTCTGCACTTTAATATTTATACCGCGAGATAGGATGTCTAAATCCAATACTGTAACGCGGATTTACTCTCGGAACACCTGATTTGAATTTTCGAATCACAGGTAGTTGAAGCTATTGGCTCAGCCGTTCAATTCTCAGGGAAGGTGACATCGTTCTCGAACGGCATGGCCCTCTATCTTCTAATTCGTACATTAAATTAAGATGCTCCATTCTATAAAGTATAGTAGCATGTTCCATGGTGCACGATGTTTGCTCTCGATACAGTAAATTAGACGTTCGGGAGTTAAGAACTTCAGTATGACGTTTGACTGCATACCCATTGGTAACGTTCTCAAATGGAGGGACACTCTACTTTAACATTAAAACCATGAATTACGGTGTCTAATGCCAAAACTGTTCTGCTGACTTATGCTTGGACTACCTAGTATCATTCCCGGAGTCACAGGATAAGTGCGTCTGTTAACTAGGGCGATCGATTCTCAACTATGGTGGTAACGTTCCCGAACTGTTTTTCGCTCGACTTTGCTACCCTTACATGTAACTATTGTGTCCATCTGCTAAACGGTTTACTAATTCGTTTTCGTGACCACTAAGCGAGTCACTGCCTGCAGCGGGTTAGGTCCGCTGTAGGCAAGGCATTCGGTAAAAGGAATGACTTTGTACCAATTAGTAATGTTCTCCGAAGCTCTGCCTCTCAACCTTTATAATCATGCCCTTAATTTAGGTGCCTATTGCCAATACTGTTCAAGGGATATAATTTCGGAATACCTGGAATGACTCTCGATATCGCAGGATAGGTGAAGCTATTGACATAGTTGTGCGATTGTTAAGATGGATGGCAATGTTCTCCATCGGTTTGACCCTCGACCTTCTTATTCAAACCTGAAATTAAGGTGCCTGTCACAGAGTTGAATACTAGTTTGTTTCTCTGAACGCGAAGTTATAATCCTGATACAGCGTGTTATGTTCACGTACGGTAAGTCTCTCAGTAAAATATTCGACACAATGACAATAAGTATCGTTCTACGACGGTTTGAAAATGTATGTTAATATTTATACCGTGGACTGTAATGTCTATTGCCAATACTGTTCAGCGGATTTACTCCTGGAATACCAGGCTTGACTCCGGAATCACAAGTTTAGGTGAAGTTATTGACACTCCAATAAGGTGGTAATGTTCTCACACTGTTTGGCACTCGATCCTCTAATTCATACATCAAGTTAATGTGCCGGCACTAAAATGTATGCATATTTATATCTCTGATCACAAATTCATACTCTCGATATAGCCGGACCATTTCTCGGATTGTAAGGCCTCCGGTAAAATGTTTGACTCTATATCAATAGGTAACAGTCTGCAACTGTTTGACATTCTACTTTGATTTTCGAGCAGCGAATTAGTGTGTCAATTGCCAATACTGATCAGCGAATTTATTCTACAAATACCTGGTATGCCTATTGGAAAAACTGAGCATCTGAAGTTACTATCTTAGCACCTCCCATCTCATAAACGGTCGTAACGGTCTTGAACGGTTTCACCATCGATCATCAAATTCGTATGTGAATTTAAGGTGACGTGACTAAATTGCATACTACTGTGATTCACTAAACTCCAAGATAAACTCCCGATGCAGCGCGTTAGCATCTCGGTCAGTAAGACATTCGGCAAAACGTTTGACTTCATGGAAATTGTTACGTTCTCACACGGTTGTGACTCTGTATTTGAATATTCAGTCCCCGCATTAAGATATTTATTACCAATACTGTAGAGCGCATTTACTCGGAGAATATCTGGTTTGACTTGCGGAGTAACAGGGTGTACGAAGCTATTGACTTAGTCAGTCGAATCTCAAAGAAGGTAGTAACATTCTCGAACTGTTTGACCCTCGATTTCGTTATTCTTACATGAAAGAAACTTGTCCGCCTGATAAAATGTATAGTAATTTCTACCTCTGCACATCATGTGATACTCTCGATACTGGGCGTTAGGCTATCGGAGGGTATGGCCATCCGTAAAACGTTTGACTTTATACTAATTGCTAACATTATCATACGGATTGAGGCTCTACATTAATATTCAAACCGCGACAAATGGTTTCAATGAAAAATAGTGTACAGCGCATTGACTCTAGGAATACCTGGTCTGTCCCTCGGAATTACACGAGAATTCCAGCTATTTTCTTAGCTGTTGGGCTCTCAAAGGAACTGGTATAGTACTCCAAAGGTTCGACTCTCCACTTTACTGTTCGTACATGAAAAGCAGTCGACCGTCTGCCAAAATGTCTACTAATTTGTTTCCGTGAGCACTAAACATGAGACTCGTAAATAGTCTGCCTTTGTACCAATTTGTTGTGTTCTCCAACGGCTTGACTCTCTACTATAAATTTAAAACCGCGAAATATGGTGTATATTGCCAGTACTGTAGAGTGCATTTAATTCCGTAATACCTGGTTCGGCTCTCGGACCCATAGGATAGACCAAGCTATGGACTTAGCCGTACGACTTCGAAATAAGTCGGCATCTTTCTCGACCGGATTGACACTTGATTATCTAATTCGTGCATGAAATTAAGGTGCTCGTCTCTAAAATTGTATACTATTTCGTACCTCTAAACACGGTGTTATGGTCTGGATACAGCTGGTCAGTTTTTCGGAGGGGTAGGGAATTCTGTAAGAAGTTTATTCCTAAACGAATACGTAATGTTGTACATCCGCTTGCCGGCCTGCTTTATCACTATTCCAACCAGGACCGGTCAAATGAACGTTTTTAAATTTTCAATTGGAATTTCATACATTCAACGTAAGCGAATCGCCGTTAAACTTTACGACCTTTCCTCATATATATGTATGATACATTTTTCAATATGCACTTATTATTTTATTGTTTATTTTCAGAGAAATATTTGTAGCCTGTCTAACGTGCCATGACCGGTCATTTGACCGGTAGTATAATTTTTGCATCTTTGCAATGGCTTCTCTCTAAGAAAAATGCCCAAACTATATAGTCGTTACAGACGAATGGTAATGTAGTTGTGGCACGATTTTATCCGAGAAATGCCTTCCAGAAAATGGTTTGCGGCCCTTCCAAGTGGTTACATTTCTCGCTCGACTATCTGGTTAGCGTTGTTTATTTGCTTGATTGATATCTGATGCGGTCCAGATCCTCGATTGCTCTGACGCCATCTTCTCTACTATGGCGTAAAATAAATAAACTTATAACTGAAGGTAATGTATAGACGTCTCCTCACGAATTCAAATCAGTATAGTCTTGCGACACGAACAGGCTACATCGAATCGTGAAAGTCACAAAGAGCATAATTGACAGTCTTTTATTATTATTTTGTTATATTTTATATCGTAACGTTTTATAAGTGCAATTTCTAGAGTAGTGAGCAAGACTAATAATACGTCGCAGTAAGTTTCACATTTTATCTTTTATTCATTTCATCATCTACTTTGATATACATTTTCATATTTTAGTTTTTATTTCCTCCGTTAAATACTTACCCCAAAATATCAAGACGTTAGCGGAGTGCGAATGTATTACTAGAGAGTATAAATGATATCGATGCAGAATGTTCTGAAGATGATCAGGAAATTCAGGATATGGAAAATGACAATACGGAAAATTATGATCCATTCGAAACCGACTCGAAGACGTATGAGGACGAAGGGAATATTTCGAAAGTACGTAGACGACGAAAGAGAAGGACATTTTTAGTTGGTTCCGATAGTGAGAGTGAGGGAGAGTAAAGCGAAATTGCGATGGTCGGAACTGTTTGGCAGGAAGCAAAAAGAGGGACTAATCATGGATGAGCACCTGGTCATATTTTTAGGGAAACATCAGGCCCGACTGGGTACAGTAAACGTGATAGTATGAAAGGCGAAGTTAGGACAGCATTTTCTGTGATAATTTATAAGAATATAATCTTACATATGAGAAAGTGCACAAAGGCAGTGGCATTTAGATTGTTGTGATATAAATGGGAACATTCTACTGCATTGTTACATGCATTTCTTGCAGGTACGTATGCACGAGGCGCATATGAGACTAAGGATATAGATATATCACTTCAATGGAATAGAAAGTGGGGCCCGCCATTTTTCTCAAGTACTATGAATAGACATGACTTTACGGAGATTATGAGATTTATTCGATTTGATGACAGAAATCAACGAAACGAACTGTTACAAACCGATAAATTCGCTATGATTTCCGAAGCTGGGTACAAGTTTATTGACAACAGTCAAAATTGCCATAAACAAGGTCGATATATTACGATTGACGAACAATTGCATCCAACGAAAGCAAGGTGTAGATTCACTCAATACATGCCCAATGAACCGGACAAATTTGGTCTAAAATTTTGGTTAATATACGATGTACGTAGCAAATATATAATTATCGGCTTTCCATATTTGAGAAAAGATGAAAGTAGAGAACCCTCAGTTCTTCTTGGAGAGTTTATCACTATAAAATTAGCAGAACCGTATATAGGATGTGGAAAAAATATAACCGCTGACAACATTTTTACAAGCCAACCTTTAGCAACAAAACTTTTAGCAAAAAAAAAACTACGATTGTTGCGACAGTTAGAGCAAATAGAAAAGAGCTACCAAGACTGGCAAAACTGAAATACGACGACATGGCACTTTCCTTAATCAAACTCTGTCGCTGAAATAATTGTATGTTGACAATTTACAAAGCCAAACCAAGAAAGGAAGATCAAATTTTCAGTTCAACGCACAATTCAGTACAATTTGAAGAAAATTACACCCGAACTCCGGAGGCGATTCTATTGTAATAGCACCAAATTTGGCGTAGATGTGACCGATAAAATGGCCAGGAATTATTCGGTCTAATCTAAATCTCGGATATGGCCTTTCCAAGTAATTTTTAATATCTTCGATATAAAATCGAAGATAAGATCGGGATAAATGCATTGATGTTACATAAAAAAACTTCGGGAGTAGAAATTACGAGACAGGAATTTTTTATTCCAATTTGCAGAAAAACTTGCCATTGAATATCAACAAGAGCTCGGCAATGAAAACCAACAATAACAAATCGCATGTTCAAATACAGGTTCCCGTGAACGGAAAACATGTCAGATAAGGTATTGTAAACATAATAAGACGTACAAAATATGTTTAAAATGTAAAAAGTACGTATGCGAGAAATGTACAGTTGAGAAGCCCATTTGGAAAAATGCAACGAAAAAGAATAAAATGTATATTATGTACTCTTTAATAAAAGTCCTTGAAATTAAGGTGTCCGTCTTCTAAATTGTCTACTAATTCGTTCAATTGAACCCAAAGCAAGAATAATGATAATACTCGAACCGTGAGCTGAGGTGTCCAATGCCTATACTGTACAGCGCATTTACTCTCGGAAAATCTGGTCTGAATCTCGCAATCACAGGACAGGTGAAGCTACTGACTTAGCCGATCGTCCTTCAGAGTAGGTGGTAACGTTCTCGAAAGTATTGACACTCGATCTTCTACTTCACACATGAACCTATGATGACCGTCACTAAAATGTGTACCTAATTGATTCTCTGATCAGGAGGATACACACTCTCAAACAGCTGGACAGTTTCTCGTAACGATAAGGCCATCGGTGAAGTGTTTGACTCTATAACAATTGGTAACGCTCTTCAACGGTTTGACGTTCGGTCTTGTTAGACATACATGAAATTAAGGTGTTCCTCACTAAAATGTATAGTTATTTGTATGGTTGAAAACAAGGTTTTCCTCACGATACGGCAGGTTATGTTCTCGGATTGTAAGGTCTTCGGTAAAGAGTAAGACGTCATACCAATTGGTAACGATCTCTAATGGGTCAAACCTCTACTTCAATATTCATACCGTGAATTAATGTTTCTATTGATTATACTGTTCAGCAGATTTACTCCTAGATTACCCGGTTTGACTCTCGAAATCACAGGATAGGTGAAGCTATTGACTGAGCCGTCAGACTCTCAAGGAACATGGAAAGGTTCTCGAGCGGGTTGAGACTCGAGCATCTTATTCATACATGAATTTAAGGCGCCCGTCGCCAAAATGTACACTCATTTGTATCTGTTAACACGAAGTTCTTTTCTCGGTACGGCGGGTTTGCGTCTCCGAAATTAGGGTTATCTGCATGATCTTTGACTGTATACCAATAGGTAACGTTCTACAACGGTTTGGCGGTCTGCTTTAATATTCAATCCGTGGATTAAGGCGTCTATTGCTAACATGCTTCAGCGTATTTACTCCAGGTGTACGTGGTTTGACTCTCGCAATTACAGGGTTGGTTAAGCTACTGACTTAGCAGTGCGACGCTCATCGGAGATGGCAACGTTCTCGAAAGCATTGAATGTCGATGTTGATATATATATATACAAGGATGTTGTGTCCGTCAGCTAAAATGTACACTAACTTGTTTCCGTGAACAATATGTGTGGCATACGCTACAGTGTGATAGGTTCTCGGATGGTAAGGTACTCGGTAAGGAGAATGACTTAATACGAATTGGTAATGTTCGCCGTCTGTTTGACTATCTACTTCAACATTCATACCGTGAACTACGGTGTCTATTGCCAATGCTGTACAGCGGATTTGCTCCCGGAATACCTGGCTTGACTCTCGGAATCACAGCATAGGTCACGCTATTGACATACCTGTGCGATTATCAAAGAAGATGGTAACGCTCTGGATCGGTTTGACTCTCGATCTACTGATCCATACATGAAATTAATGTGACCATCAGTGAAATGTATACTAATGTATTTCAAACCGACAAGTAAGTTCAATACATTTGAGCGGATTTACTTCCGGAATACCTGGTTTGACTCTCGGAGTCACACGATATGTGAAGCTATTGGCTTAGCCGTTCATCTCACACAGATGGTGGTAGCGTTCTCGGAATGTTTGACCTTGAATCTTCTAACTCATGCAAGAATTTACGGTGACCGTTATTAAAATGTATTGTAATTTGTTGCGCTACGCACGATGTTATGCTCTCGGTGAAATGGATCAGGTCCTCGGAATGTAAGCCATGCTCTTAGTAGTATTATACTAATTGGTAAAGTTCTCAAACGGTTTGAATCTCGACTTTAATATTCATGCCACGAATTAATATTTCGATTGTCAATACTGTTCAGCGCTTTTACTCCTGGAGTACCAGGCATAACTATCGGAATCACATTTAAAGGTGAAGCTGTTGGCACAGCCGATCGAATACAAAAGAATGTGGTAAATATATCGAACGTTTTGACACTCGATCTTCTAATTAATATTTGAAAATAATGTGTGCTACTGATACAAAGTCTGTCTACTGACTTGTTTCCGTGAGCACTAGGCGTAACACTCGCTACTGCTGGTCAGATTCAAGGAAGGTAATGTTTTCGATAAAAGGAATGACTCTACACCAATTGACAATGTTTTCCAACGGATTGACGTTCTACTTTAATATTCATACCATGAATTAAGGTGATTATCATCAAAACAGTTCAGCGTACTAACACCCGGAATACTACCCTTCACTCTCGGAATCACAGGATGGGCGAAGCTGTTGACTCAGACGCTCGACTCCCAAAGAATGTGGACACGTCTTCGGTCCGTTTGGCGGCCGTTCTTCTAATACGTAAATGAAATTACGGTTCCCGTCACTAAAGTGTATACTAATTTCTTTCTCTGAACACGAAGTTATACCCACGATACTGCGGCTTATGTTCTTGGATGGTAAGATATGCAATAAGGTGTGTGACGTTATACCAATTGGTAACGTTCTCAAACGGTTTGTCTCTGTACTTTAAAGTCCATACCGTAAATTAAGGTTTCCATTGCCAACAGTGTACAGCAGGTTGACTCCCGGAATACCTGGTTTGACATTGACTTAGCTGTTCGACTCTCAAGGAAGGTTGGATCGTTCTCGAAGTGTTTGACCCTCGATATTCTAATTCATACATGAAACAAAGGCGCGTGTAACAGAACTGAAGACTATATTCCTTTCTCTTAACACGAAATTGTACTGTCAAATCGGAGGATTCGCTTCTCCGAAGGTAAGGCTATCGATAAACTGTTTGACTGTATAACAATAGGTAACGTTCTACGACGGTTAGACAGTCTGCATTAATATCCAAGCCATGATTTAAGGCGTCTATTGCCAATGCTGCACAGCGGACCTTCTCCCGGAATACCTGCTTTGGCACTCTGAATCATAGGATAGGTTAACTATTGACAAAGGCGTTCGGTTCTCAACGAGTGTGGTATCGATCCCGAAAGGTTTGGCCATTGATATTCTAATTCATACATAACTTTAATGTGCCAGTCACTAAAATGCATACTAATTGGCTCAGCTGAACACGAAGACAATATGTCGATACAGCGGGTTTCGCATCTTGGATGGTAAGGCCTTCGCTATAAAGTTTGGCTCTATATCAATACGTATCGTCCTACAAAGGCTTGCCCACGGATATCAATATTTATTCCACGAAATATGGTGTACGATGCCAATACTGTACAGCGGATTTACTCCCGGAGTTCTTGCTTTGACTTTCGGATTCACAGCATAGATAAAGCTATTGACTTAGACGTTCCACTCTCACGGAAGTTGACAACGTTCTCGAACGGTATGACCCTCAACCTTCTAATTCATACATGAAGCTAAGGTACCCGTCACTGAAATGAAGACAAGTTTCTTTCTCTGAACACGAAGTTATACGCACAATGAAGCCGGTGATGCTCGTGGAAGGTATGTGCTTTGGTAAAGCGTTTTTAAAGCGACTTTATACGAATAGGCAATGTTCTAAAACAGTTTGATGCTTTACTTTTTCATTCAAACCGTAAATTAAGGTGCCTACTGGGAACACTGTACAGCGGACGTACTCCAGCAATACCGGGCTTGTCCCTCCGAATCGCTGGACGTCCTGAAGCTATTGACCGAGCTGTTCGAATTTCAAAGACGGTGGTAACGTTTTCGAACGGTTTAACCATCGATATTCTAATTGATAGACGAATTTACGGTGCCGCCGCTAAAATGTATATTAATGTGTTTCTCTGAACACGAATGTATACTCTCGATACGGCGGACTATCTTTGCGGACGGTAAGGCTGTCGGTACAAGTTTGACTTTATAGCAACTGGTAACGTTTTCAAACGGGGTAAGACTGTTTCAATATTCAAACCGTGGAGTAAGGTGACTATTTCCAATACTCATCAGCGGATTTACGCTATTACCTGGTTTGAATCTCCGAATCACAGGATATGTGAAGATATTGACTTAGCCCTTGGACTCTCAAGGAAGGTGGTAATGTTCTAGAACGGTCTGACCCCCGACCTTCTAATTCATAAGTAAAGTTAACGTGCACGTCTCTAAAATGTGCACAAATTTTCTTTTCTCCACACGCAGTTATGATCTCTATAGAGCGGGTAAGATCCTCGGAAGCTATTGCCTTCGGTAGAAAGTTTGTCTCTATAGCAATAGGTTACGATCTACAACAGTATGACGGTCTGCTTTAATATTCATACCGTGAATTAAGCTGTCTATTGCCAATACTGTCCAGCGGATGTGCTCCCGGAATACCTGGATTTACTTTCGGAACCACAGGATAGGTGATGCTATGGACGTAACTGTGCGTCCCTCAAATCAGGTGGTAATGATCTTGTGCCTCGATTTTGCAGTTCATACAAGAAAATATGGTGTCTATCTGCTCAAATGTATAATAATTTGATTCCACTACCAGTATGCAAGACACATCCTACTGCGGGTTATGCTTCTCGGAAAGTAATGCCCTCGGTAACAATTTCGTCCTTATACCAATTGGTAACGGTCTCAAACGACTTGGCGAAATATTTTAATATCTACCTGTGATTTAAGGTGTCCATTGTTAATACTGTTCAGAGGATTGACGGTCCGAATACCTTGCTCAGCTCTCTGAATCACAGGAGAGCAGAAGCTATTGTCTTAGCCGTTCCACTACCAGAGAACGTGGTAAAGCTCTAGAATAGTTTGACCCTCTATCTTTTTACCCATACGTGAAACTAAGGTGCGCGTCACTAGAATGTCTTCCAATTTGTTCCTCTGAACACGCAGTTATAGCGTCGATACTGCTGGTTAGGCTTTCGGAGTGTGAGTTCTCCAGTTAAACGTTCGACTTTATACAAATTGGCAACACCACCCAAACAGTTTGACGCTCTACATTAATATTCAACCCGCGATATAATGTGTCTATTGCCAATACTGTTCAGCGGATTTACGCCCGGAATGCTTATACACATGCTATCACAGGTTAGATGAAGTTATATCGAGGTCTTGTAGTTGTACACTGCAGCTCGAAGCGGCATTATTGTATGGTTACAGTCAATTCCTTATCCTTGATTTTGTACCATATGCATTTTGACATAGCTTTCTATTTATTTATAGATACTGAATTTACTGCTGTTATATTTTCGTTCTTGTTCGAAATTTTCAATTTTTATGTCAAAAAATTGTATTTCTTAGCAAAAGTGCCTTTGAAATTAGTTGAGTGTACGTTTATGACATTATTTTGTTAAAAGTATTGTTATTTTATATGATTATCTGTATAAGTAGTTACGCTGTCAGAGCGACATGGCTGAAGTGATCCTGTGTTTGCGTTCGGTAGATTGGAGCGAAACTAAGGTATGATCTACGTTAACTTCTTTAACCTTGATATTGTACCGTATGCACCATTCGCAGTTTTCTATTTATTTCTACATACTGCAGTTTACTCGTATGGTATTTCCGATTTTCCTCCAAATATCCACTTGTGAATATCAAAAATTGTATTTCTCAGTAAATGTGTCTTGGAAATTATGTTAGTGTACGTTTATGTCAATATTTTGCTAATCTTATTGTTGCTTTATATGATTGTCTGTACACGTACCTACGAATCCAGGGCGACACAGTTGGCGTGGTCTTGTAGTTTCGTTCAACAGATCAGTGCGACACTATTAGATGGTCCTCGTTAATCTCTTAACCATGACTTTGTGCCGTATGCATTTTATCCCAGCTTTCCATTTATTAACACACACTGTAATTTAATGTCTTGATATTTACGATTTTTCTCCAAATTTCAATTTTTACTTTAAAGAAATTGTATTTCATAGGGAAAGCGCTCTTGGAATTAGGTAAGTTTATGCTTATGACAACACTTTGTAGAGCTTGCTGTTATCTGACATGATTGTCTGTATTCAAACCTACGATTCCGGAGCGACAGGGCTGTGGTGGACTTGTAGTTGCGAATGGTACATCGGTACAACGCTAATAGATGGTCTACGTTAATTTCTTTAACATTGAACTTGTACCATATGCAGTTCCTCCCATCTTTGCTATTTATTTCTTCGTACTGTAACATATTGCTGTGATTTCTTCGGTTTTGTCTAAATTCTTATTCACTAATTTCAAATATTGTATTTTTTTTTTTACAGAGCTCCTTTGGAATTACTTGAGTGTACGTTTATGGCCATACCGTGTATAATTTGTTGGGACATTTTCTGAATGTTTCTATATGTACCTTCTCTCCCGGAGCGACACGAATGGAGTGGGATGGTAGGTGGTTACGTTATATCGGATTGTCGGGATACGGTACATGACCGTATGCATAGCAGCGTACAGGATCGACACAATCGGAGTGTACTTGTAGTTACGTACGTTATTTCAGTGCGACACCACTGCATGGAATTTGTTAATTTCTTTTGCCTTGGTTTTGTATCGTATGCATTTTCCCCATCGTCCTATTTATTTATGCAAGGTGTAGTTTACTCGAATGATATTTTCGATTTGTGTCAAAATTTTCAATTTTTAATTAAGAAACTTTTTATTTCTTAAGGAAAGTGTGTTTGGAATTAGTTGAGTGTACGTATACGACAATATTTTGATAAACTGATTGTTATTTCATATGATTGCCTGTATACGTACCAGCCCTTCCCGAGCGGCACGACTGGCGTGGTCATGCAGTTGCGTTCGTTACAGCGGAGCGACAATACCCTATGAACATTGTTAGTTTCTTGATCTCTAATATTGTAGCGTAAGATTTCATTCGCAGCTTTCTATTTATTTCTACATGCTGTAATTTACTGATATGGTATCTTCGATTTTTCAAAATTATTAATATCTAGTTTTCAAAATTGTATTCCATAGTAAAATTGTCTTTGGAATTTGTTGGCTGTAGGTTTATGACATTATTCGGTTAAGCTTATTGTTAATTTACACGATTGTCTGTAGACGTGACTACGCTTCCGGGACAACACGGATGGACTTATCTTGTAGTTGCAATTACTACATCGGAGCGACACTGCTCTATGGCCTATGTTCATTTTTTTAACCTTGATATTGTACTACTTGCATTCTTTCAATATTTTCAACTTATTAGTACATACAGTAATTTACTGTTTCGATTTTTTGACATTTTGAAAATTCCCAATTTCTAATATGATTCATTTTACATTTTATGAATCGTGCGTTTGGAATTTGATGAGTGTACGCTTGTGACGATGTGTTGTTGAATAGATAGTTACTATATATTATTGTCCCCATATGTACCTACGATGGCGGAGCGACAGCACTGGATTCGTCTTGTTGTTGCGTTCGCTAGGTCGGAGCGACAAATGCTGTATGGTCTACGTTAATTTCTTTAACCTTGATATACTACCGTATGTATTCTTTCGGATTCTTCCATTTATTTATATATACTTTAATTAACTGTATTAATACTTACGAATTTTTCCATAATTCCCAATTTTTAACATCAATCGTTGTACATATCATGAAAAGTGTCTTCGAAATCAGTTGAGTGTACGTTTATGTCATCTGTTTTCTGTATTTGCTGTTATTTTAAACGATTTTGCTTGTACGTACCAACGCCTCCGGAGCGACATGGGTGGCGTTCAATTGAAGTTGCGTTCGGAATATCGGACCGACAGTGCTGTATGGACTTTGGTAATTTCCTTGACCTTGATATTGTATCATGCACAATATTTCTCTGTATTCTGTTTATATCTACATAGTGTAATTTACTATCATGATATCTCCAATTCATTTCAAAGTTTTCAATTTTTGGGTTGTAAAATTGTATCTGCCAGTGGAAGTGTCTTTGGAATAAGTCGAGTGTACGATTATGCCAATATTATGATGAAACTTATTTTTATCTTACATAATTGTCTTTATACGTACATACGCCTCCGGAGCGACGCGCTTGTTATCGTCTTGCAGGTGCGTTCGCCATATCGGGCCGACAGTACGGTATTATCTTCGTTAATTTCCCTAACCTTGATATTGTGCCGAATGCATTCTCTCGATATTCACTATTTATTACTACATTCTGTGATTTACTGTTACGATATTTCCGATTTTATTCAACCCCTTCAATTTTTTATTTCAGAAATTGTATTTTTTAGGAGAAGTGAAAATATCACAGCAGTAACTTACAGTATGTACAAATAAATGAAAAACTGGGAAGAAATTCTTACTGTACAATATCATGGATAAAAACATTATCGATGACCGTCCAATAGTGTCGCTCCGATCTGCCATACGCAACTGCAAAGCCACTACAGCCGTGTCTTTCCGGAAGCATAGGTGCGCATACAGGCAACCGTATGAAATAACAGTATGTATAGCAAAATATTATCATAATCGTACTCTTAACTAATTCCAAAGATACTTTCAATTAGAAATACAATATTTTAAATAAAAATTCGAAACATCAGAGGAACTTAAGTTTATCGTAAGAGTAAATTACGGTATTTCTGAATAAACAGAGAATTCCGAAGGACTGAATACTGTACAACATTGATTTTAAAGGAATTAACGACAACCATCCAGTATGCTGGTCCAATCTGCCGTACCTAACTACAAGACCACTACAAACGTACCGCGCCCGAAGCGTAGGTACGTATACAATGTATCATATAACATAGAAAGTATTTAACATAATATTGCCACAAACATACACACAAATGATTCCAAAGACACTTTCACTAAGACATACAATTACTGAAAATAAGAATTGAAAATTTGGAAGAAATCGAAAATATAACAGTAAATAATAGAAAGTATAAATAGATGAAAAAATTGGGGAAAAAGTTCATACGGAGTAAAATCATAGTTTCAGAAATTAACGAAGGTCATCCAATATGACGCTCCGATCTGCCGTTCGCACCTACAAGACCAGTCCAGCCGTGTCACTCCCGAAACGTAAGTACATTTACAGACTATCATATAAAATAACAACAAATTTATCAAAATATTTTCATATACATGCACTCCTCTATTTCCATGGACACTATTCCTATAAAATACAATTTTTGATGTTAAAAATTTGAAATTTTGAAACGAATCAAAAATATTATATCAGTAAATGACAATAAGTCGAAATAAATGGAAAACAGCGAAGGAGTGCAAGAGGTACGATATCAAGGCTAAGGAAGTTAACCAATACCTTATAGTAGTCTCGCGCCTATCCACCGTATACAACTACATGCCCGCTCCAGAAGTGTCGCTCTGGTAGTAGTGTAGGTTCGTATACAGACAATCATGTACAATAACAATAAATATAACAAAATAATGTTATAATCGTACACTAAACTATTTTCAAGGACACCTTTACTGAGAAATACAAGTTTCTGAAATTACAAACTGCAAATTATGGAAGAAATCGAAGATATACGAAGAGAAAATTGCAGAATGTATATATAAATGGAAGACTGTGATGAAATTCATGCGGAACCAAATCAGAGTTAATGAAATAGACGAAGACCAACTAGCAGTGCTGTTCCAACATACCGAAGGCAACTGCAACTCCAGTTCATTCGTGCCGCTCCGGAAGCGTAGGTACGTATACAGGCAATCATGTAAAATAACCACAAGTTTACCAAAATAATGTCATAAAGGTGCACTGAACTAGTTCCAAAGACACTTGTATTCAGAAATACAATTTCTTCAATTAACAATAGACAATTTCGTAAGAAATTGTTATGACCATAACAGTAAATTGCAGTATTTGTATATAAATATAAAAATGAGAAAGAATTGCATGCGTTTCAAAATAATGTCTTTAGAAAATAACAGAGACTATACAGCAGTGTTGCTCGATCTGCCGTACCATCATTCACTGATCGAATATCGCAGGAGAACAAACCATTGTAGAACTTTACCCATTCATAAACAACCTAACTCTTTACCATAGGCCTTTCCTCCCGAGAAGCAAGCCGGCTTTATTGAAGGCATTACGCCGTGTTCCGAGAAGCAAATTAATAGACATTTTAGTGTCGTGCTCCTCAATTTCGTGTATGCATTAGAAGATGGGAACACAGACTGATCATGAAGATTACCGCCCCCTTTGAGAGTGGAACACCAGCCATGTGGCAAGCCAGGAACTCCGGGAGCCTATCCACTGCAATGTATTGGCAATGGACGCCTTAACTGGCGGTTTGTATATTAATGTAGAGCGTGAATCCATATGTCAACGTTACCCATTTTGATACATTCAAACGTTTTACCGACGGCGGGAAATTCCGTGAACCTCGCCCGCTTCATCGAGAGCATAACTTCGTGCTTAGGGGATTAAATTATTACACACTCAAGTGACGAGGACCTTAACTTCATTATGAGTAATAAGATTAAATGTCAAACCAATCGAGAAAGATACCACGATCTTTGAGATTGAAACGGTTACGTCAGTAGCTTCATACATCCTGTGGTTTAGAAAGTCAAAGGAGATATTCCGGGAGTAAATGAGCTGTCCACCATTGACGATAGGTACCTTAATTCGTGGATTGATAATTGAAATAGATCGTTACACCGTGTGAGAACGTAACAATTGATATAATGTCAAACATTTTACACAATGCCTTCCCGTCCGAGAAGATAACCAGCAGTATCGAGAGTACAGCTTCATGTTTAGAGAAACAATATAGTATACAATTTTGCGACGGCACCTTGAATTCATTTAAGAATTAGAATATCGAGATTCAAAGCCTTGGAGAACGTTTCCACCTTGTGTTAGAGACGAACTGCTAAGTCAATAGCTTCACCTATCCAGTAATTGGCAGAGGCAAAGCCGGTATTCCGGGCGTACATCCGCTGAAGGGTATTTGCCATACACAACTTAATTCACGGCATAAATATTAAGGTACTGGTTCGAACCGCCGAAGAACATTATCAATTAACATAAGGTAATACTTTTTACCCAATACCTTACTTTCCGAGATCCTAATTCGCTGTAGCGTGTGTCGAGCTTAGTGTTCACGGAAACAAATGTGTAGATATTTCAGCAGACGGACACCACAGTGCCACGTATTAATAGCAAAATCGGGAGTCAAACTGATCGAGAACGTTAGCATCTTTTTTATAGAGCCGTACGGCTACGTCAATAGCTTCTCCTACCCTGTAATGCCGAGAGTCAGACCAGGAATTGAAAGAGTCTAACGGCAGTATAGTATAGTCAATGGACACATTAGTTCACTGTATAAATAGTAATGGACTGAGCCATACCGTTGTAGAACGATACCTACTGGTATAGAGTCAAACTTTTTACTGAATACCTAACCTTCCTAGAACGTATCTCGCTTTATCAAGAGTAATACTTCGTATTCGGACACGCAAATAAGAATACGTAATAGTGACGGGCATATTAATGTCATGCATGAAATGAAAGATCAAGGTTCTAAGTGTTCGAGAACGTTAGCACCTTCTTTGAGAATCGAGCGGCTACGTCACTAGCTCCACCAATCCGGTGATTCCGAGAGTCAAACCAGGAAGTCCGTGAGTCTATCCGATGCACAGTATAGGTAATTGATACCATGAATCACAATTCGTATATTGAAGTCGATCGTAAAACCGTTGTACAACATTACATATTCGTATAGAATCGAACATTCTACCGATGGCCTGACCTCCCGAGTAGTCCAACCCGCTGTAGGGAGGGCCATGCATAGTAATCACGGAAACAAATGAGTATACATTTTATAAGCCGGGCACTTTATTTTGATGTATGTATGGCAAAATCGAAAGTCAAACCGTACGAGAACCTTACAAACTTCTTTAGAGTCGAACGTCTGGGTCACTAGCTTCACTTATCTTATATTTCCGAGAATCAAACCAGGTATTCCTGGAGCAAATGCACTGAACAGTATTGGGAATGGATACTCCATTTCTAGGTATGGGTATTAAAGTTGCGATTCAAGCCGACGTATAATGTTAACAATATGTATAATGACACGCTTTTTACCGACGTCCGTAATTTCCAAGGAGCCTTATCAGCTATATCGAGAGTATTACTTCGTGTTCAACGATGCCAATTAGTATACATGTCTGTGACGGGGGCCTTCAGCTCATGTACGTATTAGAAGATTGTGTACCAAACCGTTCGAGAACGTTGCCACCGTCTTCGAGAGTCGAAGGGCTATGTCAATTGCCTCACGTTCCATGCGAATCCGAAAGTCTAGCAATGTAATTAGGCAGAAAATCAGCTGTACAGTATTTGCTGTAGACACCTTAAATCACGGTATGACTATTAATATACAGATCCAACCCGTTCTAGAACGATACTTATTGCTGTAGGGTCAAACATTTCAGGTAGGGCATTACTTTCGAGTAGCTGTATCATGAATGTAACTTCGTGGTCTGAGCAGAAAAATAGTACACATTTCTGTGACGGGCACCATTATTTCATGAATGAATTGGAAGATCGAGTGTCACACCGCTCGTGAACGATACCACCTTCTGTGGGAGACGATCGGCTAGATCAATTGCTTCACCTATCCCGCGATTACAAGAGTCAAAGCTGGTAATCAAGGGTTAAACGCCCTGAACTTCATTGGCAGTAGACACCTTAATACACGGTATGAATATTAATGTACGGAGCCAAACCGTTGTAGAGCATTAACTATTGGTATAGACTCAAACTTTTTACCGGAGGCCTTACCTTCCGATAACCTGACCCGCTGTACCGAGAGAGTAACTTCGTGTTCAGGAATATAAATTATTATACATATTAGTGACGGCAGCTTAATGTAATGTACGAATTAGAAGCGAATTAGTACGTGGCACAAACCGGTATTAAAGTATGGAGCCACACCGATTGACAACGTTCCGAATTGGTATAACGTCTTACACTTTATCGCATACCTTACCTTCCGAGGAGAGAAGCCGCTGTAGCGAGTCTCATGCTTTGTGCTCACAGAAACAAATGAGTAGGCATTATGGCAGAATCACACCTTATTCTTAAGTATGAGTTGGACGATCGAATGTCCAACCGTTGCCGAACGTTACCACCTTCCTTGTGAAATCGCACATATATCACAATACCTTCACCTGCCCTGTGGTTCCGAGAGTCACGCCAGATATTCCGGGAGAAAATCCTCTGAGCAGTACTGGAAATAGACACCATAACTCGAATAATAATAATATATTATATATATAAGGTGTCAATTGCCAATGGACATCTTACCTCACGGTTTGAATATTAAACTAGAGTGTCAAACCGTTTGAGAGCTTAACCAATTGGTGTAAAGTCAATAGTTATACCGAAGGCCTTACTTTCCGCGACCATCACTGGCTTTATCGTGAAAATGAGTTCGTATTCAGAGAATAAAATTAGTGTTCATTTCAGTTGACGCATTAGAGCGGAACGTCAGACGGTTTGAGGACGTTAGCAGTTCGTATAACGTCATTTCTTTCACCGCATACCTTACCATCCGAGGACCCAAAACGCTGTATCGAGTGCTTTGCTTATTGTTCTCGGGAACATATTTGTCCTAATATTTGCTGACGTACATCACAGTTTTATGAATAAATATAAGAATCAAGAGTATAGCCGTTCTAGATCGGTACCACCTTGTTTGAGGGTTGAACGGCTATGAAAATACCTACGCCTATCATGTGATTCCGAAACACACGCCAGGTATGCCGGGTGAAAATCCGCGGAACTCTTTTGACAATAGACACATCAATTCACGGATTGAATATTAATGCAGACTGGCTAACCGCATGAGAACCTTCCCAATTGCTACAAAGTCAAAAATTCAAAAGACCTAACCTTCCGCGAACCTCACCGGCTTCATCGAAAGAATAACTTCGTGTTTAGAGAGTGAAATTAGAGTTCATTTCAGTGACGGGCAATTTAACTTCATGTATGACTTAGAAGATCGAGGTTCAAACCTATCGAGATCGTTATCATCACCTGTGGGAGACGAACGGCTACGTCAATACCATCACCTATCCTGCGATTCCAAAGTTAAAGCAGGTATTCTCGGTGCGAGACCGCTGAACAGCTTTGGCTACAAGCACTTTAATTTACGATACGAATATTAAAGTAGAGCGTCAAACCGTTATAGAGCGTTACCAATTGGTATATTGTCAAATGATTACAGAAGGCTTTAACATCCTCGAATCACACCGGCTTCATCGAGAGATTGAGCTCGTGTTCAGAGAATGAAGCTAGTATTCATTTCAGCGACTGGCACCATTATTTCGTGTATTACATAGAAGATCGAGGATCAAACCGTTTCAGATATTTAGTACGCTCGCCGAGAGTCGAACGGCTAAGACAATAGGTTCTGCTATCCTGTGATTCCGAAAGTTGAACCAGATATTCGGGTAGTAAATAGTATTGGCAGTAGACGCCTTAAATCATGGTTTAATATTGCAGTAGCTCGTCAAACCGTTTGAGACCGTTACCAATTCGTGTAAAGTCAAATGTAATACTGAAGGCCTTGCCTTCCGCGCACCTCCACCGCTTCATCGAGAGTATAACTTCGTGTTCAGGGAAGAACAATAGGATATATTTAAAGGACGGGCACATTCATTTCGTCTATGAATTAGATGGTCGATGTTCAAACAGGTGCACATCGTTACCACCATTTCTGTGAGTCGCACAGCAAATCCAATAGGTTCACCTGTCCTGTTATACCCAGAGTCAAACCATGTATTGCGGGAGTAAATGCGTTGAACAGTTTTAGCAATAGACGCCTGAATTCACGGAATGAATAATGAAGTGGAGAGTCAAACCGTCGAAGAACGTTACATACAGTAACAGTGTAATAGAGTCAAACCTTTTAACGAAGGCCTTAAATTTCGGGAAGCTAACGCGCTGTGTCGGGGGTACGTTGTCGTGTTCAGAGAAGCAATTTATTATACTTTTGAGTGACGGGGTTCTTAATTTCATGTATGAATTAGAAGATTGAGGGTCAAACCGTTAGGGAACGAAACCACCTTCTTTGCTAGCGGAACGGCTATGTCAATAGCTCCACGCATATTGTGAATCGGAGACCCAAATCAGGTATTCCGGGAATAAATGCGCTGAACAGTATTGGCAGTAGACACCGGAACGCACGGTAAAATTATTAAGGTGGAGCGTCTATCCGTCTGGGAAGGTTACATACCGGTTTAGAGTCAAAAGTTTAACAGGAAACCTCATCCTCCAAAGCCAATCTTGCTGTATCGTGAGTATAACGTCGTGTTTAGAGGAACTAACTTGTTTACAGTTCATTGACGGGCACCTCAATTTCGTGTATGAAAAAGAAGGTCGATCGTCATGACCTCTGATAACGTTACCACCTCTTTGAGTATTTTACAGCTAAGTCAATATCTCCAGCTAAAATATGATTCTGCGAGTCAAGCAAGGTATTACAGGAGAAAATCCGCAAAGCATTCTTGGCATTAGACACCTTATTTTAGGGCTTCAATGTGAAAGTAGATCGGTAACATATTTGTGATTATTACCAATTTGTATCGGGTCAAACCTTTTGTCGAAAGCCTTACTTGCAGTGAATATAAACCGCTGTATCGACAGTATAACATCGTGTTGGCAAAAGTAAATTAGTATGCATTTCATTGATCGGGGTCGAAACGTTCGAGAACGTTGCAACCGTCTTTGAGAGTCGAACGTCTAAATCAGTAGCTTCACCTATCCCGTGATTACGAGAGTCAAACAAAGTATTCCGGTAGAAAATCCGTTGAACAGTTTTGGAATAGGCACACTAGTTCATTGTATGGATATAAAAGTTGAGCGTCAATCCGTTCGAGTACGTTACCAACTGATATAAAGTCAAACCTTTTATCGAATAACTTATCGACCTAGAATGAACACCGAACTAGCGAGTGTGTTGCTTAGTGCTCACGGAAGCAAAATAGTAGTTATTATAGCTGACGGAGACCTTATTTTCGTGCCTGAGTAGCAAAATCGAAAGTCAAACTACTCTAGAAAGTTACCACATTCTTTCGAATTCGAACGGCTAAGTCCATATCTTGTCGTATTCCAATATTCGAAGAGGCAAACCATGTATTCCGGGAGTAAATGTTACTAATTTGCTACCTTGAACACTGAGCAAGAAACTTGCTTCAGCGGGTTGAGCTTATCGGAATGTATGGCCTTCGGTAAAAAGTCTAACTCTAAACTAAAGGGTGAAGCTCTATAACCGTCAGACGCTCTAACTTCATATACGTACTCTGAAATAAGCTGTTTATTGCCAATAATGTCCAGCGGTTGTGCTCCCGGAAAACCTGGTTTGCCTTTCGGAATCACAGGATAGGTGAATCTATTGTCTTGGCTGTTCGACTGTCACTGAAGGTAGTAACGTTCTCGAGAGGTTTGGCACTCGATCTGCTAAATCATATTTGAAATTAAGTTACTCGTCACTAAAATTTATAATATTTTGCTTCGCTGGAGACGAAGTTACACTTATTAGCTTCTCGGAAGGTACAGCCTTCGGTGAAAAATTATACTCCATAGCGATAGGTAAAGTTGTGCAACTGTGTGACTGTGCATTCATATTTATACCGGGAAGTCGGGTTTTAATGCCGATACTGTACAGCGGATTTACACCCGGAATACGTGATTTGACTTTCGGAATCACAGAATAGGTGAAGCTATTGACTCAGACGTACGACTATCAAAGAAGGTGGAAACGTTTTTGAACGGTGTGACCCTCAACCTAGTAATTCATACATGAAAATAAAGCGCCCGTCTGCTAAAATGTCTACTAGCTTTTTTCCGTGAACGATAAGCATGGCACACCATTCAGTGGGTTGTACTTCTCGGAAGGTAAGGCCGTCGGGATTATGTTGGACTGTAGACGAATAGGTAACTTTCTACTACGGTTTTACGCTTTATATTAACATTCGAGCGGTGAACTAAGGTGTATTTGCCAGTACTGTTCAGCGGATATACTCCCGAAATGGCTGATTTGACGCTCGGAATCAGAGGACAGGTGAAGCTATTGTCTTTGCCGTCCTACTCGCAAGGCTGGAGCGTTCGGGAACGGTTTGACCCTCGAGGAAGTAATTCATACATGAAAGTAAGGTGTACTAAGATGTATAATATTTTGTCTCTCTGAAGGCGAAGATATACACTCGATGCTGCGGGTCAGCTTCTCGTATGCTAATGCCTTCGGTAGAATGTTGGACTCTATAACAATGGGGAGCGTTGCCAACTGTGTGACACAGTACTTTATTATTTATACCGGGAAGTAGTATTTTTAGCGCCTATACTGTACAGAGGATTTACTCCCAAAGTTCCTGGTTTGACTCTCCCAATCACAGGACAGGTGATGCTATTAACTTTGCCGCTCAACTCTCTAAGAAGGTGTTGTCTTTATGCGACGGTTTGACCCTCGATGTTACAATTCATACAAGAAGGTATGGTCCCGTTACTGAAATGAATACTAATTACTTTCTATGAACACGATCTAATACTCTCGATGAAGGCGCTGAGGTTAGCGGAACGTAATGCCCCCGGTATAAAGTTTGACTCTCTTCCAATAGGTAACTTTCTCCAACGATTTGGATCTGTACGCAGCATCTACTCCCTGAATACCTGGCTTGACCCGTATCGTCACACGAGAGCAGAAAATATTGACTTATCCTTTCGTCTCTCAAAGAAGGCGGCAACGATCTCCATCGGCTTGACACTCGATGTTCTAATTCATACAAGAAACTAAAGTGCCCGTCACTATAATATGTACTAATTTGTTTCACTGAACACGAAATAATGCCCTCGCTGAAGCTGGTGAGATTCGGAGACGGTTATGTCTCCTGTAAAGTGATTGCAACTATAGGCATTGGTAACCGTATCAAACAGTGTGACGGTCTACTTTAATATACAAAGCGTGAATTATGTTGCCTATTGCCAAAACTGTTGAGCGGATTTGCTCCCGGAAAACCCGCTTGACTCTCGTTATCGCAGGTTGGGTGAAGTATTTGATTTAGCGGTTCGTGTCTCAGAGAATGTGGTACGCTATGACCCTCGATGTTCTAAATCATGTGTGAAGTTAAGTGCTCGTCACCAAAATGTACACTAGTTGGCTTCTCTGAACTCGAA
>NW_027470695.1:0-34090 GCF_051020765.1 Lasioglossum baleicum | reverse complement strand
ACACACGGGTGTCACAGGTGTGAGGCGTGGTTCGTAGATCGAGTCCAATGTAAACAACGGGAGCTAGACTCGTAGTTGACGTCGCCACCGGAAGTTCCAACGAGAATTTGATTAGTAACATTTATTTTACATTCTTACGATTCTCTCACCGTTCTTAGAAGAATTTTGAGTGGGTGATATAGTTTATTTCGTCGAGGAAACTAGTAATTTGCGTAACGAGAAAAATAGTAAATTAGACGTATTTATTTTAATTAATCAGGCTGTTGTTGGCTACGGCACACGCCATTGAGACATAAATCGAGGAGTTTCGTTTTAACCGTGATATTTACACTCGCCCTCGATATTATCATCGCTGTAACCAATCCGCGGTCGCAGCTTTAACCGATTCTAACGATCGGATTATCAGTTTCTCCGTAATGCTTGGCTATTGTATTCGCTTTCGCGAATGCTATCGGAAGTATACGACCGCGGGTATTGCGAATTTGCAGGTTGCATAAGTGCGATATCGCGTTAGGTTAATCCGAGTAACCCGAATTAGAGGGCGGCATGCGTGCGAAAATGGCGCGTGGATTAGAAACAAATGCCCGATCGATTCGGCGGATGGCGGCTCGCGTGAGAGCCCCTTGCAAAAAGTGTCAACGAGATTCCATTATCTTCGCGGTCCGCGACGGAAAATAAAGGACTGGCGATCGTTTTTTCCCGTGGCGCCCGTATCCCGACGCATCACGCTGCCACGTCGTTGGCTTTTTGCCGACGCTGTCGCTCGGTTCTCCCGCGGGAATCGAACCGTTCCGGCCGCCGAAACGTCACGCGGTCCCCGCGGAAAAACGACCACCAAGCCTCCCATCCTTTCGACCTTCCCTTTTTTTCCCCCGCGCCTCGTCCTTCCACGCCACCCTTAAAAAACCTCTCCATCCATAATGGAAACCGAATGAATCTTCCCTCGTGCCAAACGATTCCAGCCTCTCCTGGAGAAACGTGCTCGAACACGAGCGTAAAATCATCGAAATACGATTGGTCCACGGTGCCGACCGGCAACCTCTGCGAGAGCGAGAGAACGGCGTCCCGACACCTCCGGGCCTCGAGCGATACAAATGCGCGAGATTTAAAGGTTAGATGGCTGGCCGATGGTCCCGTGTCCTCCTTTTTTCCGTATCTATAACGTTAATGCGTTACATAGCTGCAGACTGGCCGCGCGAAAGCGCAAGTATGCGTGGCATCGCGAGCCGGGAAGCGTGTCGCGCCCAGGAGATGAGGAGGAGGAGCGGAGGTGTGCCGTGGAAGCGTCGCACACGCGAGCGGCGAGAGTGTAAAGGCTCGCGATGCTGCTCGAGTAAATAAACTATCCCCGCATTATCGTCGCCTCGCAACACGTTATACGCTTGTAAAACCGCGAAAACAAATGTCCGTGACGACGAAGTTAAGGAGATGGGAGGCCGCCTCGACGGCCAGCGTCCCGATACACTCGTCCGCCGGTTTTATACGTATGGCCGGCTATTAATGAAACGTGGACAGCTTTGTCAGCCTGGCGCGGATTATCTCGTCGAAAGTTACCCGATGCAGCCTCTTTTGCAACGGGCTGCCGGCTGTGCTGCCGTTCGTCGATCGTCCTCCGAGGATTTTCGGAGGATCGGTTCCGGGAACGGCGTAAATCGATTCGGAAATTCGAGTCGCGAGGAAAACGGAGCGGGTCCGTAGCGGAGATCGGCCTGTACTCGGGAGGAGGGTGAAGGTGATTATCGGCGAAATTCGGGCACGGGTAACCGGGCAGATCCGATGCCACGCGACGTGTCATTAAGCCACGAACCAGTTCGTCGATTCGTCGCGAATTATCTCGCCTTTCGACCGTACCTACTGACCGAACAGCGCCTCGTGGCTGGCCGAGATCCTCTCTTGTATAATTAATTGCAGACGCGTAATACCCGGTACGCTGCGGGGCCACCTAGTAATTGGTTGCTCGGTTTTAGTTAACGAGACCTTTAAGCACCGTTCGAGTCGTGGAACACCGGTAAATCTCCGAGCGATACAAGTATAACCGGGCAGATTTCTGCCCCACGGAACACGCCGTTCAACGCCTTCCCCGGTAATTATTACTACGATTGCTATGATTTAATTCCTATTACGCCATTACTACCAATGTTTGATAGTGTTTATGGGCCATTGTATACGGGAGGCGTGGCCTTAATGACACGAACGCAACGCGCGCTTATATTTATAGTCACGCACGTGCATCTACATACCCGTTTTTATTCCCTCTTATCCTATTATATTTCCCAGCTGCCTTTACGAGTGTACTAACAAGTGGAGGTATATTAATCGCGCCGTGAATCGCGTTCCGTTCTACTTGTCCTCTCGTCCCGTCGTGTTTTTACGCGTCTTCGCGCGCGATTAGTCCGCTCGCGGTGAAAAGAAAACGACCCGTTAATTCCTCGCCAGTTCATCCTCTATTCTCGCGCGATTTCACAGTATAAAGCGTATGAGTGTATAATCATACGCCGTAACTTGGCAAGCACGCGACAACGAAAACGAACGTCGAAAATCGTTCCGCGTGGTCGAAGCTTAATCCGAGCGTATAATTCCGACGAATATCGTTACTGTTACGCCAGACTCGAGGCGTGCCTGAACCCCGAAATTCCGATAACCCCTGATTACCTGCCAGTTATCTACAAAGTACGCGTATCCGTTGGCCCGATCTCGCGTACGATTACGCACCTGTGCGTGAACTCCGAGCCGAGAGCGAACCTGCGTCCGCTCCGATTTTGGCCGCGACATCGATCACGATCGCGACGATAGACGCCGATACGCCTGGCGACGCGTCGAAGCGGTGACCGTGGCAGATGCTCGCGCGATAATCGCGGCGTGACTCGCAGCGCCGCGGCGCGCCGGTGCAAAATGATTCGCGTGTTCTCGGGGTGTAACGATAATTTTCCCTAAGCGGTCTAAACGCTCTTCCGAGCGACGGTGCGCGCGTGCACGGAGAGACAGCGCGCGGAACAGCGCGCGGAATCGCGATAACGTAACGCGCTGCCCGCAGAACCGGTATCCAGGCTATCTCCGTTCCTTTGCCGCGTTCCCTCGACGGGAACGAGTTACCGGGTCGTTCCGTATCGGGCGCAACCGATCGTTTAGATATAATTACCGACAATTCTCAAGGGCACGGTATCTTCGGTGATTGGCCATTTCCATGGGCCTCTATGACCGTTAACGAGCCCCTTCTTCGCGAGCTGCGAGCTCGCCGGAATTATCGCGATCCTCGGGTTGACCGATACCGTCGATCAACCTGGTCCTCGTTCCATTCTTCTTCGTTCGATCTCCCAGTCACGCGCGGATCGATTTCATCCCCGGCCTCGACGCGGCGCGTCGGGTCATTTCGGAGACATACGAGGATCGAAGGAAATATCTCGCTCCGAGGAGAGAGAGACTTTATATTCCTGCGAGACGTTCCGTGCCGACTGATTTAATTCACCACTCGCGATCGAGCTCGTTAACGATAGAGCGTATCTCGCGCCCCGCGTGATTCGCGGTAGTTTTCCTTACCGCGAATAACCACCGGTTCGACGATATCGCATGCCGTTTCAGCGTTCCCTGGCCCTTGTCTCGCCTCGTTGTTCCGCGAAGAAACGCGAGAACGGGCCGCGGTAATTCCATTAAGAGTCTCTAGGTCGAGCGGATAATCCTACGGACAGGGCAGATTAACGCGTCGCGTTGCGGAAGAGGTCCGGCTTCGCGGTCTTTGAGACACGGTATCGCTAGGCGAGCAGAGGCGAGTAAAGGCGAGCAGAGGCGAGCAGAGACGAGACGAGACGCGGTCACACGATATCGGTCTCGGTGCACATACCCGGAGCGAGTCGATGTCCGTGGATTAACAACCGTATCGTCGCGCGTACAATCGCTAACGGTTCGCGAAAGACATCGTAACTCCCACGGCTGGCTGTATCCGTGGCTGGCTCCGCGGTCATTAGCGGCTAGATGGCTGCCATAACGAAGATGAAACCGCGAGACCGGCCACGTTCTCGAATATCCGGCACGGTGCTGCATCGTACACACCCACGTGGTACACGGAATCGTAACTCTTGCCCGCTCCGATGAAATACTGTAAATAGGATTCCCCGATATTGCTCGAACCGGGGATCTTTAACGCGTCCACCCCGTTCGCGGACGAATATTGCCAATCTGGCCGAGCCTCGCGGATGACTGTCTTCGTGGCCGATATACCTTGGTCGATGCCTCGTTCCTCGCGTGACCCGGGTTATAAGCTCGTTTACGAGCGATGTGGCGCACCGGATTATTTACGCGAACTCGGCGGAGTTTCGTTAAGTCCGACGGCTCGGAGTCTCGTTGATCCATTTGGTTCGTTTGGTCGTTCGGTCGGCGAGCGTCGCGAAAAAGACGGGACCTCGTCCGCATGGGAATATCGTAATTACCTTATTATCGCGGCTCGGGAAGAAAAATGCCACGGCAGTGGTACGGGAACCTGTCCCGGCGTTCTATAAACTCCGGTTAAAACGGGGACATCGCGAACGGAAACACGCGACACTGTTGCACATCGTCTACCTGAAAAACCTGTATCCTCTCCGCAGCGTTGTCGCCGAGTGACGGTCGGTAGATTGTCTTAATAAGGCCGATAAATCGGTGTTAACGCGGAATTGCGAAAGGGCCGGTCAGTCCCCAGCGGAGGACCTCCTGCACGGAGATGGTAACCCGCGATCAGCGGGTGCCGCCGCGGTGAAAAAAAGGAACAGGTGGAGGAGAGGAAAAAATATACAATTCACGCACTCCTATAAGAGTTTGCGGTCCTACGCGCGACGCGTTGCGCGCGAAGCGGTGTGTGCGTGCGGTGACGCTTGGAAATCGCCGGTAAAGCCGACGAACGTCTTCATACGCTCGGGTGTCGTGGGGCTACGGGTTTCCACCGGCAGATTTAAATACCTCTATAAATAATCGATTATATGGGAAACATTAACGTCTTAATAAGCGAAATGTCGGCCTGTTTTTCGAGTAGCCGAAAGCACGCCCGCAACTTTCCCCGTCCTCCGTTGCCAGCTGGTTTCTCCCCTTTCCGCTTCGTCGCTTTCGTGCGTTTCATCGCCGCTGGAGACGGTTCCGCGGGACCACGAGGACACTCGCGGCAAGTGCGTTCATCACGGACACCGCGAAGGTGTTCCGGGTTAACGATTCGCCCAAGATTCGAATTCTTTCTCCGGCTACTTTCGCGGAAATTCGGAGAAGCGACGCTTCGAGGAATAGACGCACCCCGAGGACCGACGGCGATGGTTCGAATGCAGAAATGAGTCAACGTCGGCCACGAAGGCTCGTCGGGACACGCGAGCCTCACCTTTGTTTCGGGATACCCGTGTTCCCGTTATCTCGTCGGTGATCTCTTTCGGCCGTTTCGGACCGACCAGCCCCCCCGATGATCGTGGAGAAATTAGTGGAAAGCCAGAGGAAAGGCATCGATACGTTTCAGATGCTTATCCGACCGGTGTTCTTTCACCGGCTATTCTTTCGATACCATTGTCCGAAAATACCTCGTAACGCTTCGAAATGCCTTCGACGATTGTCCTTTCACGTAGCCGTTCGACGCGAACCGCCCAACCGGACTCGAGAACGTCTTCGTCGTTCGTCCCACGAATTCGTCCGCCGAAAATTCCGTTGCGAGGATAAAAACGACGCTTCCGGTTCGGCGAGACAAGTAGAGGGCACGATCGCGCGTTAAAAATCTCGCGACGCGACGGTAATTTCCCTTCAACGCGGTGGCAACTATTCCGAACGTGGGATATTTCCCCGGCTGGAAATATCCCAGATCGAAATCCCCGTGGACGGTCCCGCGGGTCGAGATGAAAGATACAACGCGGTGTCGCGCGACGGGACTACGCGGCAATAAAAAGCTGTATAGCTTTCCGGTTTGTCACGCGTAACCTTGCCACCCTATTCATCTTCCGGCGAGCTCGGTCGATGGAACGGCGAACAATGACAGGCACAAAGGGCGGATGACTGCGCGCGAAGAGACGCTGACATAATAGAAGGAGGTGGTCGCGGCTGCTCGAGAGAGCGAGAGCAACGGGGAGAGAAGCAGAGAGAGCGCGTTTGAGAAACGAACACCTTCTATTAAGACGTCTGTCGGGCGGGTCGGGGACTCGCGACTATTAGTGGCACTCGCGACTCGTCGAACAGCGACAAACGTATCGTCTCCCTCGGCCGATTTCCGCTCGGTCATGCTTTTCCGCTTTTCAAGTTCACCCGACGGGGGTGTCGTAGCTTCTGCTCCGCTTACCCGACCACCGCGGGCAGCACCGGCAAGTCTTTCGGAGAAAACCGAGATTTTATCGCGCGGTCTCGATCCGAACAGGTACGCGTCACCGGTGTCGTTTTTCAAACGCCGCGCCGTTTATTTTTCGCCCGTGGCTAAGGAGGAAGAGCAGGAAGCCGAAAGGAAGAGGGAAGGAGGCGATTCTTCGCGAGAAGGATATTATTTCGGGTGACGGGCGGAGCGGCGTTAAGCCGCGCCTTCATCCCCTTCTCGTCCGTGTACTCGACGTTTCACCGCGTTTACACCGATTTCCTTTTCTCGCCTGTGTCGCCTCGCCGGGAACACGGAGCGTATCGTGTCCTCGTGGCCGACGGAGGAGAGGTCCTCGTTCGGGAAAGGTAATCCCGGTGATCGATCGGCGTGTATGATTGTCGAATGGGTCCGTGCCGGTCCGATACGTCTTCCGTCGCGCGAGTGTATCGACGGTACGCGTTAGGCGCGAAGCACGAAGCACACGGGGATGGAAGCTCGGGTAAGCTAATACGCATTAGTAAGAAAGGTATACGATACTTTTCTTAAACAACGCCTCAACATCGTCAGCTCGTTGACCGAACAATGTCGGCCGGTATTGCGCGTGGGTGATCCGGCGCGTAATACAGGGTGTTCGAGCGAGGATATCGCGTGTTGCTCGGCCCGGGGTTGGGGACCAGGGTTGGGGTCCGGTCATAGCAAGAGACACCTTATCCCCGCAAAAATTTGTCGTTCGTTTTAGCGGGCAGAAGCTAATCCAGCAACGATCTCGCGCTACCGCCGTTGCAGAAACTGGCGCAGGCTACCGCGGCGCCGCAACAGGAAGAAAAGGAGCAAGAAATAGATTAAAAGGGTGTTCATTCGTCGAGAGCGGTGCAGTGGCCGACGGTTCTTTTTACCGGCAGAATATCGTCTCACCCCGTGGCGCGCGGCCCTCGATAGATCGAATTACCCTGGGGTTTCCAGCAGCCACGCCATTGGCCAGAGGAGGTCGGTGTCAAAGGAAGGAGATCCAAGAGGAGCGTAGACGCGCGAAAGGGCGGTTTGCGTGCGAACGAGGTTATGCTAATGTCGCACTCGTGTTGCGGTGCGCGAGGCGTAGAGGACAGGTTAGCGTTAGGCGACGGGGGCGGCGAACGCCGCGAGTTGGCGAGTTCGCTTCGCGTATATGGCACCGTGCACCGTTCCTCTTGCGAGCTGCTCGCGTCGGAAGGCACGTAAGTGGCGCGATGCAGCGACCGACCGACCGACCCAGCAGCTATAACTTCTGGCCAAAACTAATTACGAGCGTGGTATTTAGGCGGCGGCCGCTACCTTTTGTTTAGACGAAATCTCATTTGAATATATTAGTCGGTGGCGAGAGCCGCTTCCCCGAGAGTGTTCCGAGGCGCTTCGAAATATCGATTAGGCTGCCGCCTTCCTAGCACGCCCCTGCTGCTCTGCCCTTTTTCAGCCCGGCGTTGCACGAATTTTCTAATTAATCGATCGGAGATAATGCCACGCGAGCGATACCGTTTACATGAATACTAATTCATCCCTTTCACCAGGGACTCGTTTTCTTGCCTCGGCCCGCTATCGATCCTCCGCGATCCGCTCGCGATAGACGCGAACCGATCGTCTCTCCGACACGGCCCTGGTTCCTTTGCTTTTATTCCAATCGTATCCGTACGGTGAGACAGCTACGGAAGAAGAGGGCGCGTAACAGTGGTCCGAAAGGCAACTCGCACGTACGCGAACCCTCGATGCACAGTCTTTGTGTCCTGGTGCATAACCGAGCTAAGTAAACTCGGCCCACGTTGGCATCGTAAACGCGTTTACAGTGGCGTAGCAACGATATAAACCCGGCGACTGCGAGGTATTAAACGTCGCGGAGCATTGTTTGCCTCGAACGCAATTTACATCTCGCGGAAGAAACCGGCAGTGACGAGGTTTAAAGAAACAACCACGTCCTTTTTCCCTTCCGCTCGATTTCCCTTGTAATCGTTTACTTACGCGTACGATCAGCCGATAGAAAATAACCGTAATTCTGCCGTCTCGATCATACAGTGCACCTCGGTTTAATTACATCCGAGGGGGTATTGAAATCCATCGTGGTATCCTCTGAGAGCCAGGTACTTCCTCCGAATACTTGGCTCTATTCCGTCAGCGAGTCTGAGATTGCCGCAACAAATGTAAGTTGACCGTACCGCTAATTAGAAGCTCGCCTGGGATAAACAGGTTTGCCGGTACTTGAAATAGATTAGGCTTATCTCTCGGTTCGTTCTCCGCCTACCCCCATATCGAATCGCGAACGTTCCCTCGCGCGTTTTCGCGCCGAGACTAAATCCACCTTGTATTTCACTCGGATCTATCGCGGAAAATCGTACGTGCGTCGCCGGTCGAACGATCCGCGTAGAGAAAAATCGAGCATTGGACTGCAGCTGTGCAGGATTTCCGGATATCGATTCGGATCGTTGGATAACGCTGGTCCTGGGCATCTCGGCAGGCAAGGTCGGTCTTGAAACGTTCGTTAAATACCCTGACCGCTGGAAGACGCTATGGTACCGCAACCTGTAATTATTTTCTATTCTCCGGGCACCGCCTGCGTAGATACGCAGTTCGATAAATAAGCAGGAAGCCAGTGGTAACTTTGTGCCGGTGGTGCGAATCGGTCTCCGTAGAACCGACGATTATCCTCGTACCTCCTACCGATCCTTCTCGATTATCGGTTCGCGTCCGATCGCGGAACGATCGAGACCGTTCAGCCTCTGGATCGCAACGGTCGTTATCGGTTCACCTACGTGCAATCACGCGGCTCCGTTTGTCCCGGCAAAATTCTCCTGCCTTGGTCTCCGATTAATCGTATCGGCAGCGATCCGAACGACACCGAGAATCGTTCCGGGATGAGGAATCGGTCGGGTATGGGCTGGAATCGCGCGGAAACGCGATGAGAAGGCGGTCGGATGGGTCGGCGAATTAGTAGCCACGGCGATCGGCGCCTTTGCCGAGTCATTGTCTCGCGTATTAGAAAGCCGAAGCTGAATACCGATCGCGCGGCATTCGGCGCGGAGGTATACACCGTAGCCTACCGTGTATACAAGGGAACATTTATTATTGCTCGCGAACACGTTAGACGTGCAACTCGCAGCTTATACGCGGCGTGGAAAAGAGCGAGAGTGACAGACGAAGCGGGAGAGGAAAGAGAGGCGACGAATGGTGTGGTGGAGAGAGATAAAGATAGAGGAGAGGGCGAGAGGAGTGATAGGAAAGGGAGGAAGGGGGATGGCGGGGTGCTGCGTGGGGAATGAATAGTTGTAAACGCGGGCGCGAAAGGTCTCTCCTAGAAGCCGAGCCCCCTATTGTTTTCGCGATCGAGGCTCGCTCGCTCGGTCACACACGCGCATACACACGCCGGCGAGGAGAGAAATCGCTCGATAACGTATGTACTCCGCGAATCGATTATTTCGGTGGCCATATAAAGCTGCCGTGCCGCTTTTTACGCCGGGTTTAGAGACCACTTCCACGTTTGGCCGTTTGATCGGCCTCAGTGCGCGACGAGGGGGTGGTGACGTATGCGCGTCCGGGCTGTCGTTTCAGGGAAAACGAAAGTGTCCTGGATTTCGAAACCGCTGAAATACGATTTTCCCTAGCATGGATGTGTTCGGCCGCGTTGCGTCACGTTTGCGTAACCGGTCGACGTTGCTCCTTCCTCCCGTTTCCCCGCGAAACATCACGCGGAGGAAAACCAGGTGTATCGAGTTTCTGCTCGGACTGAGGAAGAACAGGGTGTGTATCTTGGCGAGCAAATCGAATTTCCGTTACACAGGGGAGGAGGAACGATTAAAGGCTGCTCCGACAGGTCGAGACTTAGAAAATTAGAAAGTAACGAGGAGTCTCTCGTTTTAACGGCGGTATTATTTCCTGTTGCGCGCGAGGTCTCAATAAGACTCGACCATTACCGCATTTCTTTCCACGTATCGTTTACTTTCCTTCGAATTTATACGCGTAACCGGTGCGATTAGAGGAAAACGATTTATACCGTCGTAAAACGTCGTTCGTTTGCTCGATAACTACGCGTCGAATAACACCTTTGACGGCTCGTTTTATACACGCGCGTGAGAAACGATGTCGCGGATGTCATTGGACGAAGAGGAATCGTGGAATCGCCGCTTCCTTCTCGACCGTTTCTACGTCCTCGAGCTCGGCTTTACGGCCGGCGTACGCGGCGACCGTCACGGAAATATCGGCCTTTTTTTCCACGAGATCCGCTCCGAGGTAGAAAACTACACCGACCACGGACAGATCGAAACGCATTATGTATCTGCCAGGGCCCGATAACGATTCCGCGAGGGCTACCGACAATGCCGGGATGGGGCTTCTGACCGCCTCGGTAGCTCCTTCCACTCGGCCACGATAACCGCTATCGTCGGTCGTTAGTCAATGATACACATTTCGGTGCTGGTTTCTCCGCTTTCGCCACGTAGGCGGCTCAGTTATCGCTTTGTTCCCTGTTTGTCTCGATGCAGACGGAATTTACCGGCGATTCGCGGATTTTTACCCGCCTCGGAACGCCGCGTCGTCGTATTTCCTCCGAGATAGCCGCCACAGTCGCGTGTAGACAATAACGCAATTCGGAGAAAAACGAAGAGGATTTGTTCCGCGTTACTTTTACGCTCCATTGATAGGTAGGTCTGTTTTAAACGATACCCTTATCACGGCAATTTACTACGCGTTTATTCCAACGGCGCGTGATATGTTACGCGCGATACGAACAGCTTCTTTCCGCAGCTCTTAAACTCAGACAAACGCTCGAAACACACTCCTACGTGTCTACGCGACTGTAAACGTAAGGATAATTTTAATCGCGGTTCGATAGATATCGTATCCGTATCGAAGGTCTGGAAAGCGATTGGCAGTTGTTAAGGGTTGAAAAAATGGATTCAGTTGGTCTCGATTCAACTACTGTTTCTTCTGGTCTAGAATCAATCCGAGGATGAAGTCGATGTTCCATGGTTAACAAAACCTCGGGGAACGAGCGAGTTTGCGAGGAAGCAGAAGGGTGGAAAGAATGGCGCGGCGCGTGGTTGTTGGCGTTTCGGACGCGTCGCGACGATGACGACGGGAATCGAAATGGAGGGCCGGCGGCGCGCGATGATCGCGGACAGGATCTCGGATCTCGCGATGCAAAGCCTTTTTAATACGGTTCGTTGGAGGCAATCACGCGTGGCGGGGCGGCTAGCGCGGTCGCTCGCGTTTATTCGCCGCGCGTAACCGTCGCTCGAGCCGAGATCGTATGCATCGAAGAGTGCACCGTATTATAATGCCATCGCGGACGTGGCATTAGCGTATCACCCGGCTGCATCTCGATCCTTTCGTCCATTCGTTTCTTCATCGATTACCTTGCAATCTCGCTGCGTAGGTATCACCTTCGGTGCCGAAGCTTCTGGGTCCCGATGCAAATGCCTCGGACTGATACCGCTCGCCCCCACCGCCGCGACGCCAGCTTTTGTACGCGACCCACACATACGCCACCCGTCGACCCACGATATTAACGAAACGCGGATCGAGTTACGATCATATCTTGCGTACCAAGGTAAAGGTGTCTCGAACGATCATTTTTCGCTTAGTTCCGTGATTCGTCCACGTCTCCCGAGTATCGCGTTGATAGCGTTGGGGTTCGGCGAATTTCGATTAGCCACCTTCCCGTTCTCCCGAGCTATCGGAAACGCGATACTTTATCTCTCGAGCACCGTGCCGCGGTCATAAGCGTTTCCGTCTCTTCCGAATTAACGAAACCGTTTCTCTCACCCTCTTGTCGCCGACCGTTCCGATCTTCGATTAAACCTCCGGTCGAAAGAAATCGATATGGCGGATTTATATATCCATTTACCCGAACATTTGCGAGACGTCATTTCCCTCGGTGGTCCCGTAAAATCCCGATATTCACGGTAGATTTCCAATCGATACCCCGTCAACGTGCCTCACCGACGAATGCTTTATTCAGTCGGAGGGATGTCAGCGCGCAACTTCTGTAACTTCCTTTCTATCGGGTCCCCGAACTGGGTCACTTCTATTATGCATCGGGCCATTCATTTTTAAACGGCAGCACGGTGAAAATCTTCGCCGCGAATTTCCCCGTAAGCGGCGTTTTCGTCCGGCCACGGTATTCCGCTCTCGATTTTTAATCGTAAAACACGACTGCCTCGGTATCTCAGGCAACAATGGCGCAGCGGAACGCGGCCTGAATTATTCAGCGTGGCCTACGGCCCTGACTACCGGCTCTCCCTCGGACGCGGTCCTGGTCAACCGTCGGCCCGACCGTCGGTTAAGGTTTCGCGATACGGAACCGCGAGGGTGTAAGCGATTGCCCCGGGTCCCGATAGCTGCGCTGTTAATTTTCCCCCGCCTCGCTAATCGCGCGTTTAACGCTCCGAGCGTGTGCCTCTCGTTGGGCTCGCGAAATTTTCGCGAAATTCTCGCGAAGTCGAAGCCACGATGACAGAGGGACGATATCGGCGAAGCCGGTTCCACCGTATTCCATTCGCTTCTCCGAACTGCGAGAGCAGTTGAATCGCGTTTTTACCCGCTGCATCGCGTCCAAATGTCCGAAGAGTGCTTTCGATAGCGTTTTAAGCGGCTCGTTGAAAAATCTCGTTCAGACTCGAACCATTATTGGCTGAATATTTTATTACGCGAATGGTGCTCGATCGCTGCGGAGGACGCCCGGATGGGACCGACGAAATTACAATTTTCCACGAATGTTCGGCTCCATGCGGCCAGAGTTTCCACGTGTGCGGGCTTTTAGGCTCGTCTGCCAGCGAATGGAGTCGAGAGAGAAAGAAAGATAAAGAGAGAGGAATTGAATGCTAGCGAAGCGATTAGAAATGCTCGATTTCTGGTAATCGTTCGACAATTTGTCCGACCTAGTCTTCCGTACGATGAAAACGCGAATTTCCCCGGTCGGATTCCTCGCTTTTTCTCGCTTCGAATCTAGAAACGAGGAACTTTCGTGGCGCGGTGTAGTTTCGCCGTTCCTTTTCCCGTTCGATTCTCCTCGAGCTCGAGTGGAATCGCACGACGGGTATGGATTTTCCCGGCGGAAGATGAAGTCGTTTCCGTGCTATTGATTCTAGAAAGTTTGAACAGGGCCACGGGCAAGTGAAAACGAGCCGTCTGGTGCTCAGCTGCGTACACAACCGAGCTAATCCTCGGCGTATCTGTAACGCGGCCGGACCCCGCAATAAAAATATAATGCACGATAAACGCGTGAAAGCGTGCTCTAACCATGCGTCCCGAACCACCGCGTGACCGTGTGCCCCCCGTCCCCCATTGTATCCGATCCCATTTGCGAAAGCGCTTAACCGTCTTAACGATTCGTTCGTTGTCGATCCTTGTCTCGGGCCCGATCCCGTCCAACGCCGCCAATCGATTACGTTTCCTATCAATGGAACAAAGACGCCTCTTCCCCTGATTCGTTCCGACAAATGCCACGAATCGCGATCGTTAATTTATTCGAACAAAAAAACGGGGAAAAAAGGCGAGAGAAAAAGAGAAAAAGATAGAGAGAGAGAGAGAAAGAGAGAGAGAGAGAGAGGGGTGGGAGAAAAAATAGAGAAGGAGAGAAAAAAGACACGGAGACCGCGGTTAATCGTTTCAAGCCCTTCGAACCATAAATCATTGGATCAAACGTTGGTCGGTGAACGCGGTGCTCGATGGCAGGCATGGCGAACGTTCCGCTAAATCCCTCGTTACTCGAAGAGCGGCCTGGGCCGCGCGAAATCAGCATCATTAAGGTAGATTTTTGAAATGCCGGTTCAACATGCCGAGATTCCCGAGGCGAAGAGTAGCCCCGAGATCTGGTGAGCGAGATTGCCCGACGAAGAGGGTCCGGGAAGATTTTTGGGGGGCTTCGAACGACAAGATGTTAACACGTGTGTTCTCCGCCGAGCGTCGGTGCCAAGCCGGCCGAACCGAGGTGACACGATGTAATCTGAGACAGCCGACTTCGACTCACGAAGCCGGGGCCAGCGGGCCCCGGGCCACGGCCCTGCCTCTCTCGCTTTGCTTTCCTTTGCACGGTTGCCAGCCTGTGCCGTGGTTCACTGGACCGAGCCGGAGGACCTGTCTTTCATACACGACAGGACATGCCATGACAAAAGAGCGAAACGCTCCGGGGTTTCGTTGGTCGCGCGTTAAAATTCGCGACTGATCGCCTATCGTTATGCACGTGAACACGAACGAGGGACAGGATTAATTAATTCGGGCTACGTTACAGTCACGGGCCCGGCATTTCGCGACGGCCACGGGAGACCGGATCCTCGGTTTTCTTCCCTTCCACGAGTTTTTCGACGTTCGGGCCCCGGGACCGCTTAGCAGGAGAGCCGACGAGGGATTTCTAACGGCGGAAGATTCGCGAAACGGAAACGCGACCGCGCTCCTTTCGATACACCTTCGATTCTGATTGCATTGGCCTGGTTTCGGCCAACTCCCCTGCAAAAGGAGAAACGGAACGGGCATGTTCGGGATTAAAACGCGAGATATGAATGCCCATTGTCTATTTCGCATGCGAGTGCCCGGCAGGCAACAGCGCGTCGATAAATTTTTAATTTCAAGGGCTCTACCGTGCGGAAAAGGGGACACGGCGTAAAATGCACCTTTCATCTGTCTTCGACAATAGACAATGCCTAAGATGCGAGATATTTCGTGAGACTCGAAACGGTAGGTGTGTGGGTAGCGGCGAAGAGTAACGGAAAGTGGGACTGTCTGGATCGTGCAGAATGTAGGAAAGAGGACGTGCCCATCGGCCGTGAGGCAACTATGTTTTGGTATGCAGCCGTCATGCGAAGCGCGCGCGCACACGCGCGAGTAGTCTGCTAAATTAAATAGTTTCAGCGTGAATCACCTTTTCCTTGATTTCTTCATTACCGCGAACTGAAGTTCGCCGAGTGAAACATCGTAATCCACGTGACAGCGTTGGCTGAATCATCACGGACGGCCTCTAACGAGGAAATCACGCGAGACGTCGCGGGCCGATCGCGCGACACGCGTTTCAACCGATTCCGATCTAAATCGATCGTAATCCGCGATCTCTCCTTCGCTTAAGTTCGTTCCCTCGGAAAACTTTCGATTTTCCATTCACGATCTTCCTCTCCGAGTCTCTTCTCTCTCTCTCTCTGAATAGAGAGAGAGAGAGATCGTTTTAATAATACAGCTGGAAATCTCGAAGTGCTCGACGCACGCTGCTCACCGAAATCGGATCACGCGCCATCGGCAAACTAGCGCCTTTTAATCTCGCCATTATCTCGCAAACGAACCGGAGGATTCATTCGGGAACGGTGAAATCCGTTCACAATGGCCGCGATTGCTCGCAGACGGAATCTCTCGCATCTGCAAGTCAGAATACGTGACTCGGTCTCGTCGTGGTCGGGTTGCAAAGCAGGAGGAGGCGAGGAGGTATCGCGTCGGAAAGGCGATTCCTCGACGCCTTGCCCGTCGCCTTCCTCGATAAGACGATCGCGTGGCGCTGGATTTCGCGACGCGGGTCGCGTGACGCGGAGCGTCGTCGTGTCGCGTCGCAGTCGGCGGCGGGTGCGGGCGAAAGAAGAGAGGGGCCGGGAACTCGGTTCGGCACGGATCGAGCATTAATGCTGTTTGCTTAATACGCGTTTCGAAACGAACGCGAGGAGACAAACGAGCAGGTAGACGAGCACAAAGAGGAGAGCGGAGACAGCTAAGCAAACATTCGAGCTCGTTTGGCTTTTGTGCAGCCGCTGCACAAGCGATCAACGTTGCACACACGCGCGAGCGCGCGCGCGCGCACGCGCCCGCGAGGCCAGACGACTCGCGGCACCCCGGGAAACACCGTAATCCCCTTGAACTGGAAACTGAAATAGAATCGAAGATAGAGGCCGCATTGACGCGACTGTTACGCCGCTTTCCGCTGCTATTCGCGCCAACCGCGATTCCCTCTGCCACCCTTCCGGCCAATCACCGTTCCACTATCCCATTTCACGCCCTTTCCTCTTTCACGTCGCCTCGTTTCGTTTTTCTCCGATCCTCCTTTCCGCGCGAATCGCCAACAACTTATCGTCGATGCGATTCAATACCACTCTGCGATGCTTCTTTCAACGTCTCGTAAATTTCTTTCCTCGCGATTCTAATTAATCGAACTCCTCCGATGGTCGTTCGTGGAATCAAATCTCGCATCGCGGCAACCGTGAGTCCCTTCCTTTCGAGCTTCCAATCGTACCGTAGTCTTTTCACTCGCGATCGAAAAGCGTGTGCGCAAAAAAGCAAGGGAAAATAGAGAAAAAGAGAGAGGACCACCGTATTCGCATAAGTCTTCTCCGATCTGGACACGAGGAGCCTCGGGACCCCGGAGGTCGGACAAAGTCCGTTCGCGATTCGGCCACTCGTTCCTTTTGACGAGGATCGAAGCGCAAAAAGAGCGAGATTAAGCGGCGGCTCGATGATACGAGTCGCGCGGCTTGCACGTCACGCGGTATAATTGAATGATTATTGTTAATCGTAAACAGGTAGCCGGAGGAGGCGTCCGCGATCATTAGGGGTGACTGAAAAATACGTCGCGCCGGTTTCTCCGCGATGAGCGTGTACACGCTCGCGTCGTAGCCTGTAATTTTCCCCGTGGAGCAGCGTCCCCTCGCGCCCCGCCGTCGCTGACACACCGCCAACGATGCAGACGTCGCATTAAATCGTTAGATCGTCGCCGTTTAAACTTAAGCACCGCATCTCGTCTTTGCTACCCGTCCCCCTCGGTCCCTTATCCCGTATCCGCAAATAATTATCCGCGCTTCGAACGGAAGTTTACGATTGTTCGTCCGGAAATTTCACCGAAGAACAACTCGCGGCGAAAAACCCGTAACGCGATAAACTCGCGGACAGAGCGGCGATACCGCGGACACGGGAAGACGAAGGAGAAGACGAGAAACAAGAGAACGTGAACGGGGGTTAATTTCACGGGTAGACGAATGGAATTTTTCCAGGATTTTCCGCTCGGCGAGGAAACGCGCGGCGTGTTCTCCCTCGAGCGATTCGGTTAACGAACGGAACGAGCGTTTCACGAGCGTGAAAACACGCGGCGACGATGCACAGGGAAGGACGAAGGGCCGGCGAGCGATGACTGGACGAAAGAAATTTTTAAACGCGATCAATGGACACGGAATTAGACGCTTCCTGTGACCGGCCGCGAAACCTGCTGAAGTCATCGAATTAAGCGGCTTCGAGCTGCCGGTGTAAAGGGGGCCAATTTTCCGAGCTGTCGGAGGAACAACGATGGAAAGCTCCGCCGCGAACCACCGCTTTCCGCTTTCCTAGCCTCGATTTAATTGCGACGCTGAACGACACACCGACCGCCTGTGTTCCAAGCGGAAAGAACAACGTCGCGCGAGCGAAGCAGAAGAAGAAGAAGAAGAAGGACGAGGGAACGCGGAGCGAAGAAGGAAGAGCGGGTATCCGGACCGTGAAACGGGAAATTACGCGCAGTCGACTAAGCGTGCACAATGCGAGGAACTCGTAGCCGGCGATTCTAATCTAACGACTCCGCAAAGGTTCACGGATTAGCCGTGAGGATCCGGAGATGGCTGGACGGAGGACACGGAGCGCGAAGAGAAGCTGGAGAAGGGTTCTCCTCGCCGGTAGCAGGAACAGGTAGTCGGAGGTCGGGGAGACCGGGATACCTGAGCGCGGACGCGCGTACGCGCAGCGTCGTGGGCCCCTGGGTCCGGGCCTGGGCCTGGCACCGGACGACCACGGAGGAGCTCAACGGCTGTCCTATTATAAGAAAATAGATCGACTTACACCGGTGGCGCGGCGACGGTGAGCGACAGAGAGACGGAGGCGTTGGAGTGAGTCGCGCGAGGAGGAGGGAAGAGAAGGATCGTGGAACCGGAGGCGTCGGATAGAATTCACGATCGAACGAGCGGGACCGGAGAACGACGTCTAGCCCCGTCACAACACCGTGTCACTTCCCTGTCAAACCGGATTAGGCAAATAGCCGGACGATACACGGGGGACAAGGTTTTCGTGGTTGCGGCTGCCGCCGCGGCGCTGTCTCGCGCCGCTCTCTCCCATAGACCCTAGGCTCTACCTTGCTTGGTCCACGCGGTGCCTTTCACCGGTTCCATCTCCGATGGATTCGTTCCCGATCTCCTTGGACCCGCTAAGAAACCAGGGGAAGAAACGAAGCGAACTCGGTCGTTCTATCTGGGGTTGCACGGATCTCTGCGGTGACACGACCGTGCTCTCTGTATCGCGGCCACTGAATTATTCGCGAGTGTCTCCGTCGCGTGGTCGAACCGCGATGGTCGGTGGTACTGGGTCGGATAAGTTCACGGCGAGCCGATATTAATACGGTACCGTAGATCGATCGGATCGATTAAGCGCGCGACTCGGGTACAAGCGAAATTACTAGGATCGGTAGCGCCGCGCGCGGGCGGGAGACGCGGGGTAGCCGACACGCGCGGACCCTCGCTCGAATGAATTTATCGATCGGTGCCCGTGGATCCGTGTAAAGTCTCTATAAATTAAAGCCGCGAGTGATATTGATGGACGTCGACGACGTGATTCGGCGCTCGTTCCCTTCGGAATAAATTAAGATCCCGTCGGTGAGTAATGATAACTCGTTGGAGTGACGATTTCCGAGCTACACACCGTGCCGAGAACGGCCGGGCGTCTTTATTTTCAAGGATTATCATTTTTCATTCCCGGCCCCGAGTCGCTTTCTCTCTCTCTTTGGGAACCAGCTCGCCAGCGAGATCGGTACACGCTCCTCACCCCCCTCCCTTTATCTCTCGCTCTCTCTCGCTCTCTCTCCGGAGCGCGCTGTCCCTTTATCCGCCCGTTCGATTCGCGCGATCGTTGCTTAACTTCGACCCCACGGACGCCTCTCCTTTGCCCGTTCGCCGAACAGTCGTTTCGCTGGATCGGTCGGAAGGTTGCCGGTATAAGTAGCTCTACGGGAAGCTATGTTTATTACTACCGTTAATTGCTTTACAACCAGTCATTACTGTCACGCCGCGGTCATTTCGCGGGATAATGTATTACATCGGACTCGTGCCTCCTCGGCATCGCCGCCTCGCGATACCGTAATGCGAGACGTCATCGACGTGGGCGACGAGGTGCGTAGCTCGCTCGTAAATTCCGTTCGCGCGCCTACTTTTCCCCGTGCGAAAGCGCATCCATCGTCTAACGACTCCGTCGATTCCCCGATAAACCGCAAGCTAGAGAAGAGTCGGATGAATCGGTGATCGCGTGCCTGGAAGGTGAGCGGAAATCCGCTTCTGTCCGGAGCGTGTGTGGGGATCCCGAGGAGATTAACGCTGTGCCAAAAACAGGCGCAACAACGGCGCGGCGAGGTCCGTGGCCGCGCGGTCGTCGTAGTAGCGCATTCCTCGAAAAGTAGCCGCGTCGTTCCACGAATCCTAATAACGAGGATCCACGAGCGGCGGCGTGGTCGGATCGCTCAATTAAATCAAGAACGTATCGCTCGGATGATCGTGCTCGGTCCAGGATCGAAACGTGGCAAAGAAACGGATCCTGGACGAGTGCGCGTAACGGCGGCCGATCCGCAAAATAGGCACGGACGGAGATGATCGGGATACCGATCGGCCGACAGCTTTTTTCCCCATCGCTGTTCCGATGGTGGAAAGAAAACGAGCTGTCGCGGTTGAAAGGAGGGCGAAACAGCGACGGAGGAAGAGAAAGAGGGAGAGAGAGAGAGGGAGAGAGAGAGAGACGCGAAGCTCGGTCGTATCCGAAGGCGACCTTAATTAATTAACGAGGCAACGCTCGAAGGATCGCCGCGGCTCGTCCGACGGACGACGCCGTTCTTCCGGGCGTATCCACGCTCTCTACGGTGTGCTAATTCGGTTAAATGGTTAATTGCTTAATTTCGTTTAATACGCCTCCGATCCGGCTGGCTGGCTGGCCGCTTCCTCGCCGCCCTTCTTCTTTCCGCCGCTGGTCTCTCGCCCACCGCCACCCTCTTCCTTCCGATCGGCCTGTTCCACCGTCTTCTCTCTTCGTCCTCCTCTTTCTCCACCGCGCCATCGGTCCCGTCTGCTCTCGAGGACGGTTCTACTTAGCCGCGAGGAGGACTCACGGGAGGACGTTGGACGAGAACGAGGAGGGAACGTTTCCGTCGTGGCCGTTCCATCCTCGGCGCGAGGGGTCGATGGCCGCTCGCGATGCCGGAGAGCCTCACGAAAGAAAGAAATCGCGGGCATAATTAGCGAATGATTGATCGATGCGTGTCGCCCGAGCTATGCATGCGCATTGCTCCTTCCTCGTGTCCTTCTCTCTCTCTCCCTCCCCCTCTCTCTCTTTCTCTCTCTTTCTTTCCTCCTACCCCTTCCGTCCCTCTGCCTTCTTGGCTTGCTCTTTCTCCCTCTCTTCCTTCCCGTTCGTCTGCCAGATCGTTCCCTCGCCCGCGACCCCTCTCGGTGCATCGCGGACTCTTCTTCCCTTCGTCCCTCGTCTCCTTCGGCTCCCGATCTCTTTTTCTTTTGCCTTAATTTAGTGGCCATCCGCGGCGGGCATACGCCCCGACAAGGGCGCGTATGCACGCGCGCTGCTCGGATGGTCGGCTGGCTGGTTGGCAGAACGACTGGACTCGCGAGCGAGCATACGAACGAACCAACTGAACGTGCACATGCGTGTACACGTACGTAAAGGGGATCGTGCGTGCACGCACGCATATTCGATGGTTTTTGCCGGGACGCCGTTCCACGGCGCCGATCACGATCGACCGGCGCGGATCTCTGTTTAGTTATTCGGAAATTATTGCGGTCCCGGGATCCTCGTTAACGATCGGCCGGAATTTTTCTGGCTGTTCGCGGGCGACGGATGCTCCGTGCAATTTCGCCGGACGTTTACGACTGTTACGGTCCCGCGTAAAGTTAATAAACCTGCCTCCCCGTAAAACCAATTAACGCACTTTTTACCGGGCCAGTCGGTGCCGAACCGCCGAAAAACCACGCCCGGAATTAATTAGCCACGAAAACGAGCGGCCGTCGGGGCGTGAAAATCCGATATGTCTCCCCGCGCCGGCCGCACGCTTGTTTTCTACCTGTATATTTATCACGATTAAGTGGAAATCGATTTATCGGCCGCTATCAAGATCCCGCGGGTACACCTAGCGCCGCCGTTCCTCTCGCTAGCCAGCAACCGGTGTTAATGGAAGAAACGAGAGAGACTCGGCGGAGCTACGGGGAGCCTCGGGCTCTGATTCGCTTGATCGATCGGTCGATCGATCAACCGGATGGATCGTTCGCGCCTCGTCGGCCAACGTTCGCCTAAACCTTTCGCCCGGTGACCTCGGACCAGGGTTCCTCCGAACGTGCCGCATAATTCCGTACTAATTTATTCGCCTAATCCTCGCCGTAACGTCGGATGCGGTTGCGAGCGACCGCGTCGGGACCCACGACGCTCCGCCGTGTTTGCAAATACGCTCGCGCCGTCGTCGATCCTTTTCGTTGGCTCGCGACGACGAACGAACGTCGGGGAAGTTTCTGGTAGCCGGTCGGTTCGGTGTCTCGTCGTGGTCTTTGCGAGTGGCGCGAGGCTAGGCAGTAAAAGGCGAGCGGCTGTTGGAACGACGTGTCCGGATCCCCGGAACGATGACGCGGCTTGGCGTAAAAGTCAATAAAGATACGGATTACCCGCGCCGAAACCCGTAAACTCGCGGGCCACGCTCGGACCGTTCGGTTTTACGACTCTGTTTTGAATTTCGCGCGTCCTTCGGCCACCGATAAATTCCAAGCGGCGCGCTCGCGCGAGGAGTCCGCGAGTGGACGACGCATGGTGGCTGGAATCGATAATAATTATACGGCACGGCCGTGGAACGACGTCGTTCGTGATTTGGCGGTTACCCGGGTTAATACCTTCCTCGTGGTTGTCGATTATATCGGGAACGATGCGGATTTATATCGGTAATCCTTCGTTATATTCGTGCCGGGCCGTGAAGCAGCGGGGTGCTCCGTTGTAAGGCTCGATTATTGCCTCGCGACGGATCAGCGTTTACTTACCTGAAACAGAGAAGGGATAGAAGATTAGCGTGCAACGTCGCCGACGCGTGACATATAGAAAACGAGGCGCTTTATGGAAGGCGATAAATTTCGAGCATACGGAATGGATCGTGCGCGCGAAACAATAGACACATACGGCTAGCCCGCTATCGCGTCCGAGTTATCGCGCATAAAACGGAATATCGAGGCGCTATCTGAAAGCCTCTCGCTCGTTCCCGAAGCGCGTGTGGTCCGTCTCGCGATTTCGTCGCTTTAATTAACGCTGGCGCGCGATATCGCGCGAATCCGCGCGTCACCCGTCCGCGTTACGACTATTCACAGTGGAATTATATTTTTTCAGACGATCGCCTCCAGTCGACGTATTTACGTGACGCGGAGACAAGGCTGGCGACTGTTCGGTTAATCGGGACTGACCTCGATCGAGAGGAGGATCGAATCGGTAGCGGACACGCGCGTCGATTCGCAAAGTGTCCGGGTGCGTATATCCGTGGACGGTCGAAGAGGAAGAAGAGGAGGAGGAGGAGGAGGGATCTCGACGACGAAAGGCAGTGGCGTCGTCGTCGGCGGAGGAAAGTTGGCGAGGAGGGAAAGAGAGGCAGAGGGAAGCAGGTACGAGGGGGTGGTACGGCAGCAAAAGAGAATGCGGTAAGTAAGCATGCCTTCGCTTCAAGATCAAAGATCAATGCCCACTCGAGTCGATTTGAAACGCGAGCGCATTGGATAGTCGCGCAAACATTATTATACCCCTGTCGACTTTATATACAGTGCCTGGTCGGTACACGCACTCTCTTTCTCTTTTCCTTTCTCTTCCCGGTTTCTCCTACTCTCCTCTTTGCCCTTTTCGTCTCTCGCTCTCTTCCCGCCGGTCTCTCGTCTCGTCTCCGTTCCACCGAAACGTCTACCGGCCAATCCGTTTCCTTCTCCCGAACGCACTCGCACGGACGTACAGCGCGCGTACATCGGGGGAGAATGCGAAAAGGGAGTAGGATGGATAGCGCAACGTGGTCCCGGTGCAACTGTATGTTAATCGAATGCGCATCCGAATACGGAATAAGGATGGAAGCCATCCAGTTTGATATACCATTCTGCCTACGTCCCTCGTTCCCCCGCTCGTCATCCACCTCTTCCTCGTCATCTCGTCGTCTCCTCTGCATCGCTTCTAACCGACGTCGTCGTCCTTCCTTCTCCACCTCGTCCATTCTCTTCGTTCTGCTTCTTCTTCTCCTTCTTCTTCTTCGTCCTCGACTTCTTCGTCATCGACGTCGTCTACCGAGAACCACCGTCGACACTGCATGAGATTCGAAAAATGATTCCTCTCTTTTTCCCTCTCCCCCTCTCTCACTCTCTCTTTCTTTTAACCGTCTGTGTCGGTTCGTGCGCGCTTTCCAGCCGCTCCTTTGGCTCTCATCCTCGCGTTGTTCGCTCCTCGCAGGCCTCGCCTTCGTATATCGGCACACGATGTATGTCATAGCCGTAATCCATTACGGAGAATTTCGTGCGCGTATACGAGATATCGCATACGCGCGTTTATGCGTGCGTACGCAAACACGCCGCGGAATTAATGCGACAGAGCGCGCAGCGCGGGATAATCGCAGGCCGTGTTCGCAGCGGCTGTGAAAATGTCGCGAAGTAATGATCGCGACGGTGATTTAGCTCGAGAGGGAAACGGACGTGGTATTTTACACGATCGGCTGGATTTCACGGGGACGCCGGAGTACGTGTTACCCGGCTCTCGAATACGATTATTCGACTCGCTAGCGACTGCCTCGGAATAGATCCCTCGGCTTCGTTATCGTCGTCTAACGGCACGGGTACTTTACTTTTCCCTCCTCTGGGCCGCGATATTCTCGCGATTATCGCGATATCGCGAGAGAGGAGAAAGGAAATTTCTCGCGGTTAAAGTGGAAAAGGCAATTACGACGGGCGACTGGGCCCGTTCCCTCGAAGGAACGGCGATTACACCCGAGGCAGGTGTATCGATGCCGGATCGCGAGCAGCGTTTCTCGATTTATTAAAACGACCATCGCGGGCCCCCCTTTCGCTCGTTCGCGTCGTCCAAGTTATTTCGCAATGCCATTCGCTGTCGTCGCGGCCGCATCGGCCGTTCGTGGCCGCCGATCAGTCTGCGCGCTGACGTTTCCCTGTTCGTCCGGTGGAACCGCGGCTGTTGGCGGCGTGCACGGTTCGCGTCTGTCACGGGGAACCGTTGCCCGGTCTGACGTGGAAAACGAGCGGGTATAAAGCACTGCCGGGTCCGCGGACAGGGTTCGATGGCTACGACCGAGATGCACCTCAGGTGGTCCCTCGATACCTCGAACCAGCGGTCTCCGTCGATCGAGGTTCCACTGGCTGACGAGCGTTCGCAATAAATTGGAATACGCCACGCGATTCCGACCGTGTGTGCGCTCTCTCCGGCGATGAGTCCGCGGATGCTCGGCTGTGGCGAGACGGGGGATAGGAAAGGGAGTAGAGGGTGTTCTCCAGTCACCTGTCAACGGTCCGAGATAAACTCGAAGGGAAACGCGGGAAGAGGCTGAAAGGACTCGGTCGTCCTTGGTGGCTCGGTCTAGTTGGCCTCTTCCCCGCCGGACCACTGATCTCTTTTCCTCGCCAATGGATCTCTCGCGGCCGATCTCGCAGCGCGCCACGGCTGCCTTCCAGTTAGGCGGCCGCCGATCCGCTTCGAACCGCGTTGCAACTCGCAGGCGAATTATCCGGCGTTTCAGCGGCGAGCACCGACCGAGGGAACGGCGAAGAGCTTGTTCGATAACGCGAAGCGGATTGAAAGCAGCCTGTGGGAGTCGTTAGACTACGGGACGCGGTACGTCGTGTAAGGATGAAGTAGACGCCGGTTGAACGTGCTCGTCGCCATTTCCCGATCCCGCGACCGCCCGGCGTTTCCTTCCTTATTTGTTCCCGCGCGCCCGATGCCTGCCGTCGATAGCAACCCGCCATTTTTACGGCTGTTCTTTCGCGGCCAAACCCACCACCTCGTCGCGTTTCCAACGACGTATCAACGGCGCCAAGTCGATCGCGTTTACGAGTTTCTGCTTCCGATTACGCGGCGGGTGTTTTAATTTTTTCCTCTCTTCCACCGTTACGCACGGTGTTCCGCGCGGGGGTAGGCGAATGGCCGAAAAAACGGAACGAAGTCAAGTATTATGCATCGCGGCGATAAAGACGCGTGGGATCGAGTGGCCAGAAACCAGGGCACAGGGTGGCTGGATTAAGTCGGTGCGTGCACGGTGACACAGGGACGCGGGTGGAAAGAAAAGCTGGCTCGCGAGGAGGATGAGAGGAGGATGCGAGGAGGATGCGAAGAGAGGCCTGGGCGTGCAAGGAGCCGAAGGGACGGAAGAAGAAGGGAAGAAGATGAGGAAGACCGGAGGAGAGAACGAAGAGAGTGCTCCTCGCTTCTTCGCCTTGGCAACCGAGAGCGCGGAGAGCTGTAGCAGCAGGAAGGCACTTAAAAAAAATCTAGACCACCCAGCGACCCTTTTCCCGGCTACGGTGAAGGGTTGCAGACGTGCCGCACGCATGCACACGCAGCCTTCCGCAGCTAGGTGCTTCACGACGCGTCGGTATTGCCAGCACGTAGCTAACCCTGGCTAGCCAGTCCCCGTAAGAGAGCGAAGCTAGAGAAGTAGATGAAGAACGCCGGGCGAGACGGGGCGAGGCGGGGGCGGAGGTGGTGCAGTAGGACGACAAAGAGAGGGGTAGGTCGGTCTGGGTTGGCTGCTCGGGGTTACGTGCTGTGCCTCCTCCTAGATATACGTATAGATCGCGCGATATACCGCGCGGAAGGGATTATTCTTAGGGTAGGGTAGGGTTTTGCCCGAGTGCAAAAGTGCGAAAAGGGACACGAGGAGGAGGGTCGCTAGGACGAGAGGGAGTCTAGGGCAGGAGAGGAACAGAGGGTGAGAGACGGAGAGCGACGGTTGGTGGAAGACGGAAGCACGTATCAAGGGTGGAGAGAGAGTAAAAGGGGAGACGAGCTGGCTGAACGGGGTTGCCTTTAGGGAGGGCGAGAAAGAGGAGTAGAGGGACGCGACCGGCGGTGGCGAGCGGAGAGAAAAAGGGCGCGAACGAGGGAGAAGGAGAGCGACAGTCCTCGGACGTGGGTCGGAACGGGGAGAGGAACGGGGAGAGAAACGGGGAGAGGGAAGAAGCGTGGCGTGACGCGGAGGAAAAGGGGTTGACGAGGATGAAACAGGGTTCTGGTTGCATGCGAAGATGCATAGACGATGCGCGCGAGCACTCGCCAGGGCGGTGCACCCTGAAGGTGCATTGATCCCACGGTGGCTGTGCGTAGGGTGCCCTACCTTCTACCCCGTTTTTTCCCTTCGTCCCTTTGCCTCCACACCTCTCGCTTCTCCAGCTTCTCTCACCCTCCCGTGCCTCGCCCACCCTTCTCGACGGTGCGTACGTACTTACGTATATGTCCCCGTGTGCACTTATATGCGTACGCAGGCAGGTATAACGCCCCTCGTCAGCGACATAGGGGTTGCGAGGAAAAGTAGGATTTCCATCGTGAGGACGATGACGATGACGCGAACCACGGCGGCGACGACTACGGCGACGGCTGCGACGACGACTGTGACCGTGTGTTGGTGGTAGCCGGCGACGGTGGCGGCTATGGCGATGACGATGACGGCGACGGTGTGGTAGTGACGGCGACGGAGGTCTCCGTTACTCGGCCTGCGCTTCGTACGCGGCCGACGTACGTGTTAGAGAGACGATAAAAAGGGTGCGGGGGGCGGGTATGATAAAAAGTCGAAGGAGAAAGAGAGCGTGACGAAGGGAATGCACAAACGCGAAAAGTGCGTGACTCGTGGCGTGGCACGACGAGAGGAGAACTCATTAAAATAAATATACGCGGTGTACGCGTGCACTCGGTGCTCACGCATGGGACGCACACGGGCGGCGTAATGCGAGCACGTTAGGAAACGGAACGATGATCTCGCGGGTTCCGCTGCCGACGCTGCTACCCACCGGCGTCGTCGTCTCCTTTTATCCTACTCGCGGCGACAGTCGCGAATCGACGCTGCTCCGGCTCCAGCGACTGTTACTTTGCACGCGTGATAGATTACCAATTAGCCGTTCTAATTAATCGCCTCGCCGGACGGATAGACGACTCGCGACGATTTTACCGGAGACAGTCCCTGTCTCGTTCTCGGCTAATTACACTCCGGACGGGAGTAATTGGGTCTAAATCAAGTCGAATCAAATCGAATCATATCGTTCGTATACCGATTACGATTAATTATATGGGCTGTCGCGTCCACGCACCTTTGTCTATGAAACGCGAGGCGATTCTCGCCCGGATTTCAGGCCTGGTTTACATAATTACGTCGCGTACCAACGAGTACGAACCGCGGGGAACCCTGGATCGCGGCTCAATACGCCAGATCGAGTTTCCAATTACTTTCGAACAACCGTGAAAACGGTCGTATCCGTGATATTTACAATCACGGTTAAACGTTGGACGCGTCTCGGACGGGAACGATACGCGCACGGCCCCGATCGATTGCCACGGAAGCGTTGCGAATTAGAAATTCGAGCTCATTATCGGGCACGACCGTTGGTTACGCGATCTTTCGAGCGGTCACTCGTGACTAACAGCGATTTCTCTGGCGGGGAGTTGCTGGGAAAATTCGAGACGACTGCCGGGAGTGGCGGTACCCCGTCTGTCGGCCACTCGAGCGTTCGGGAAATTCTGGTCAAGTGGCCGCTTGGGATTTTATTTTTAGCGCGGAAATAGCAGAAACGCGGTGACAGCCAGGCGATACCGTTTCGAACCGTGCGCGGGGCGGCGCGTTCGATGAAACTATTTCCCTGAAATACGCGACTTTGGCCGGTTTTAACGAACGCGTAATTATCGTGCCACGCGCAGCGTCGGGATAATTAATTTCGCTTTATGATATACGAAAACGTTCCTCCAAACGAGCGAACGTTAATTATATCCGAGGCGAAAATGTCGGTGTATCGAGCTGCGGCCGAATTCCATCTTCGATACCGATGGAACCCGTATTTCGCGAGGACGCCTTAGCCACTAGTGGCCGGAAGATAAGGAAACGAAGAGCCGATAATTAAAGCATCGCGTATACGCCCTCTCTTGAGCTAGCAGGGATAAGCTAGAGCTCATCGACGAGCCGGCGGTGTGCACGGCGTCGTAAGTGCGTGCCGGTGCGCCGCGTGTGCGTGTGTGGTATGCTGTTATACGAAGTACAGTGGCCATGTGGCTCGACCAACCCCGGTGGTCCACTGCATTTAGAACGGTACGAGTGGACCCGCTTGTGGACCTGCCACACAAAGCGTATATCACGATAACGAGCCTGGGAATCGTAAGCGCCGGATAGAATCCTCGGCTTCCGGTTGTCCGAGACGCCGCCATCTCTGGATCGGCCCTGCCGGAAGGCCAGTCCTAGCGATTTTTCTACCGATTGCATAATTCCACCGTGTGTCCGATGGTCGATCATTATCGGCTCGAGGAACTAGTCACGAGTCCTCCGCGTTATCGCTGCTTTTTTAGATAATATTCATCGTTGGACGTCACTTTGCCACTCGGTGTAATAGATTCTTAGACGCTTCGAATTTTTTCCAGCACGGCTGTCAAGATTCAACACGAATTCGCGAGAGAATAACGATCGTGCGTGTTCGATCGAACGAGTATTCCGATTAAACGTCCGCGACCAAGCAGAGCGCGGTTGTTCATTTTCTAATTGTCTTTGTCTGGCCGCGTAACGAGCTGCAGACGTTCCGCTTAATATTATTACAATTTTTCATTTCCACCGGCGGTAACGAGTCCAAATAGGATTTAGTAATTACCCGGTGCATTAACGTCGTCCTTGTTAAACGGACCGAGCCGTGCAGCGATCTTGGGACGGCCATCTAGAACGCTTATTGTGTCCCTCGACGACAACCGGGAAGAGTAAACAGTATTATTTCCGACTTGCCCGGTCGCTTAGCCCGTTAATTAATACGAATCGAACGCCGCTTCGACGAGTCGAAAGGAAAGGAACGCGGGCTTAGACACGCGGCGGAACGCGTCTATCGAATCCGTTTCTCCCGTTCAAAAGTCCTCATATCCGAGTAACCGCGCGCGAATATCTCATCGTCGGTGTACCAGCGCGGCGAGCGACCACTTTTCGCGTCGACACCTGCGCTTTCACTTCGCTCCTCGTAATTTCTATCCAAACGAGTCGCGAATTCCGCTCGACGTCGCGTGCATCGGCGCTGAACCGCCGATATATACCCTACGATCCACGGTGAATAGACTCGACGAGAGTCTATGATCCTTCGGCGAAAGTTTCAGCCGCTTGTATATACATCCATGTATATCGACATCGATCGATTCGATCGCGATTCAACGGCTTCCGATATCGTCGATTCATCGAACGAACCTCGACGCTTTCGAAATTCCATCGTTCCGCAGGTTCCGTGCTTTTTCCCCGTTTACCGAGCGTCGTTGTTTCGCGTCGGACGCGACGCGAATTACACGCGACGCGAGACAATTTTCTATCGGAACGCGAAACGCCAGAGACGCGTCGAAATTTCCGCGCTCGCGAGCGCGTATCGAGCCCCCGCCTTGTTCCCTCTCGCCCTCGGAAGGCGGAGGGCGCCGCCGGGGGAACGGAATAATTATATCCACCCCGGCTGCCCGTCCCGCCATTTTAATTAATATTAATTGAACGCCGCTTTGAACCGGTCGGCCGGGGCCGATGTCGCGAGGGCCCCGCGTCGCACGCATGCACGCGTAATTACGCGCGAGCGCAGCGCGAACGAGACGCGTACACACGAGCGGCGCATGGGGCGCCCGCCGCGCCGGATTCCTTTCAATCTTAGACATTTAAGCGTGCGCTCGCGCGTAATTACGCGCAATTTCGTTCGATTGAACGTTGCCAGGCCCGTGCTGCCGGCGCGCATCGCCTCTTTTCGGCCCGGAACGACTATCAAAGAGCTCGCCGCTTCCACGAACCGCGAATCACCCCGTCCACCGTTCCTCTTGTCCGAATGTTATTCTCTTCCCTGTCCGCCAGGAATTCGTTATCCCCTCGCCGTTTCTCCGCGTTCCTCCGCGTGTCTCTCCCTTCCCGCGAGCCCTCCTCGCCGAATCGAACGGAACAGCGGTCGAAAGAGGCGACAAGGGGAACGAAGATGGACTAGACGAATTTACGTAGCTCGCGTGATCGAGGCTCTCGCGAGTCGCAGGTGAAACGCTGTAGAGACGAGTTATTTCGACCGATCAGAGGCGAAAGTATTTCTCGAAAGAGATAAAGGGGTCTAGAGAGCCCCGGGAGGAAGTAAAACGACACCGAAGGAGGAAACGAGCAGCGTCGCATCTCTCAGAGGGATTACCGACGACGGTGTCACCGTCTAACGCGGCGCGTTTTTTTCCCGAGCTAACGAGGAACGGTTTCGTACACGGGCGGCGTCGCGACGTGATCGACGTAGCAGAGGAACGAAGCGTTCGAGCAGAACAGGGTCGTCGTTTCCTGCGAGGCTGACGCGCCACGTGTGTACCGGTCTCTGTCATAGCCGCGCGTGGGTATGATACACCTAAAGCATGTTGACGCATCGAATTATTCAAATCAGATAGCAGCCCGATGGAAATGGGACGGGATGACGCGGGGAAAGGAAGACCGTGGTGGTGCTTCGAGACGAAGGTACGAGGTAGAAACGGTGGAGCGATGGAAAAAGAAAGGCAACGACGGAAAAGTAATAAAAGACCGCGACGGACAGACACTGGCTGGTCGAATGGAACAACGAGAGAGAGAGAAGGAGAAACGGTCCGATACCGATGATCGGAGGAAATAGCCGGATGGAGAGCGGCGGAGAGAGCGGTTAGACGTTGAACAAGAGCAATCGGACGAAGGCGCGAGAAGAGGAGAGGCTGACAGCTGCAACAAAGTCGGCGAAAGCGAGACGCGAAAGTTTCGGCCGTTGATAAGACGCGAAGCGAAAGGTGCAGGGCGGAATCGAAGTACGACGGAGCAACGGCGTGGAATTAAGAAGCGCGGGGAAGAAAGTCGATCGAGTCGGGACTCGAAGGAAGAATCGAAAGCGAAGAAGAGCGGAGGAGTGGAAGGAGGATCGAGATCGAGAGACAAAAGCGTCGCGAAGCGAAGGGAGCCGCGTCGCGGAGGAGAACTAAGGGGGGTTCGATCTAATTCGAACGTTAGAAGCTACAAATCGTTAATTGTCACGCGAGGAATGTCAGCACCTAGGTAGGACGCGTTTGCAATTAGGCGGCTCGGAACGATATCGATCGTGCCAGGTCGATTCGATGCGCACCCTCCTGCGCCGCTGCCGGCGTGTTGTACGCCACGGTCTCGACGAGGCTCGAGCATCGCGACGCGTCCACGGTAATGATCCACGAGCGATCGATCCTACCGATGATCCGATGTCGCGCGGAAATCCTCCTTGCGATTCCTTTGTGCGAATCACGGCAGCGAGCATATCGGGTCGCGCTATCTACCTGCGATAGCGAATTAGGTGCCGAGGTCAAGCAGCGGCGCGGATAATTACGGAAATGACACGTGTTCCTACGACGATGGGGAACGAAATAGAGGGACGGAAGAGGATTTCGCGGTGTCCGCGTTGCCGGGGCACGAAAACGCGCGGAAACGCGAAGCCCGTGGCTGCTGCGGCTAAAGAGGAGGAGGGCCGGTGTCGCGACACAAAGGAGAGGCTCCTCGCGTAGCCGCGCGAGTGAAAATTAAAAATCATTAATTTCCCTAATGGATGCGAGAAATGACTGCAGCCTCTCTCCTTTCAGAGGCTGCCACGCATTCCCGACGAAAGTGGCGAGTGCGTTGCCCGGCGTCTGGGTGCTTACCTGCGTGAAAACGCCCGAGTGCCGCGCGGAAATGCGTGACGCGTGGAAACTAGCGGCGAGAGGGCAAAAAGGGAGAGAACGCGGGCGGCGGAAGAACGGGCGGAAGGAGGAGAAAGTAGGAGGAAGCACGCGGCGAAGGGAGGAGCAGGCGAACGGGTGAACAGGCGATCCTGGAAGGAACGAAGGGAAAAAGTTGGAAAGAGAGGGAAAGGAAACGGAAGAACGTCGAGGGAAAGTGGCGCGCGGAGTCGTAGGAGGCAGGAATAAAGAGGGGTAAGAGAGAGGCCGTCACAATGCGGCGAGTAATCCTGTCGCGTCGTTAACTAACGCGCGGCTGCTAATAAGTCATTAGGGGATGGCTGTCGTCGAGTCGCGTATACACGCACCGTTCGTGGCAGGCAGGCAGAGCGAGGAGTTACGAGTTACGCACGCAACGCGGACGCACAGACGTGGGCCCGACGCGCGCGTGTCTGTGCTCCTAGTACCCCATCGTGGTAGGGGTGCGTGTCTTGTTAGCGACACCCCTGGCGTTGGACGAGAGCCTCTTTCATCCTCTACCCACCCTGCCCCCTCGCCCTCGCTCCTCTTATCCAATTCTCTCTACCCCGTCTTTTTCCAACTTTCCACTCCCCGATCCCGTTCCCCCGATCTCTTCACCCTTCTTCCTCGACCAGCGCTCGCGTCCGCGCTCGCTTTCTCTCCGCGCGCTCGCGACTATGCGTTCGAAAGCGTGCATCGCGTATCCGGATTGCCGCAACAATGGACGAGTGTGCGAGCGAGCGCGTGCGTGCGTCTACGCGCACGGCCAAAGTACGCACGCATGGACGAGCAACCCCCGTGGAAGAGGGGGCGGGGAGGAGGAGGAGGAGGAGGAGCGATTTCTACCGCGAGCTCTCTCGGTCTTGCTCGAACACGGTCGCGCCGTGTGTCGCCTCGTTATATACGGTGGAACGGGTGACACCGCTCCGCGCCATACCGCGCCATACCGCGCCATGCCGCGGCGTACCCGGCATATTTCTAGTACGGTAGGTTAGTTAAGCTCTCTTTCAGGCCTCGCGCGCCACTTACTTTGCATGTATGCACGCACGGCGGACATAAATAATCGCGTTTAAAACCGTGCTGCGCGCCCGCGCTCGGCAATATCGTCGCGGGGGCTTGCACGGTTACGCAACCAGTCGTCTACGCTCTGTCCCCGGCCTGTCCTGCGATTGTCCCTTTACCGTGCAGCGTCACGCCGCCGCGCGTCCTGTCGCCGCGTCGCTCTCCGCGTCGCGCACCGCCTCGCGAGCGCGACCGAAGCTCGCGCGCCCCGTGGAATTTACGCCTCCCGAGGTGACGCTCGCTATTGACTGTGGACGTGCAACGAAGAGATATGGCGTTTCGGCCAGATGCCTCGTGGCCGTGCTCCGTGCACCGGTGAAACCTGACTTTCCGTTCCCTCAAGGCAGTCCGGCTGAAAGGAAACTTGGCTCGGAATTCAGCCGACTCGTTGTTACCGCAGTGCCGTATCGCTGACGCGATATATCGCGCCCTATCGCTCTAATAATAATATTCCTACGTGTCTGTACACGCCGGGTATACTTTTCCCCAATCTCCGTCGCACTTCTCGTTTCTCCGCGAAAAGTACCATCGAGAAAGACAGAAAGAGTGGGGATAGAGAGATGGTTGGAAGCGATATGGAACCGCGAGAACCGCGTGGATGATCGGAAACGCGGGCCAGATAAAACGGGGTTTCGAACGACACCTCGGGCCGTGCGTTTTCCGAGGGGAGATCGCTGAACGATCGTGGCGAAGGAAATGAAAAGGGAATAAGCCGCGCTATACATGGTCGTGACTGCACGTCGTGTAGCCTGTACTCGTAACGGTAAGCGTCGGAGGTGGATGAGGGAGAGAGAGAGAGAGAGAGAGGGAGAGGGAGGGAGAGAGAAACGGCGGAGGATGAAGAGGAGG